>NC_053025.1:533219261-533359819 GCF_003073215.2 Triticum urartu | reverse complement strand
TTCCAATCCCTCTACTAAAACTTGTAGAAGGGTTTCTTTGACAACAACTCTCATGAGTACTAATCAGAAAAAAAAACTCTCATGAGAGTCAACCCCACAGAATAATGGGAATTCGAATTCCCAAAAACATTGCCCTTAAATTAAGGCCAATGGAGGCTACACTGACGTACCCAAATTTATAGGTGGCAATTCGAAGTGAACAAATACCAACCAAATATTCCAACACACAACAGGACAAACCAAATCAATACTAGGCCAAGTAGAAATGACTATCTAGAAGAAAGATATTTCCAGTTATCATAATGTACAATGAAATGGATATCCCCTGAACATGCATCCAAATGGATAAAGCAATATCAAGAAGCCAGACAGCATGAAAAAGCCGTATAATCAAAGTAAAAATTAGAAACTAAGATCATTCTATACAAGATTAGATGTGCAAAAATATAGTCATTAAGAATAAAACATGAATTCAGTTAGCAATGTGCTATGTGTACTGATCTCTAAGAAAATCAACTGCATCCTTAATGATGATATGATTAATGCAGTAAATAACCTTTGGTTTGACTGAATCAATTTGCATCAGTATTTTTCCGGAAAATGTACGTCCAAAAACATAAACGCAAGAGCAATCCAATAGGATGTAGTTACAAGTACCTGCAGCATAAGAGTACTCCACACAGCGAACTGGAGCATCATGACGCCCCAGAACATCCTCCTTTGACGAAGTAAATGATAATCTGGGATAGTTATTTGAGCATGTTTCTTTTAGTCTTACTAAATCTTGACATAACTGATAATAACAGGAGGGAATCAACGATACATTTTTTATTCACAAACAACATTCAGATAGTAATGTCGCTACTCTTGCCTGCCAGCATTCAATTGACAACAAATCAAAATATGGGCACATTGCTCGTAAGTCTTACATGAAGCACTCAAATTAAGACTCATGCACCACTAATAATCTTAAGGGGGACTGGACAATTTTCCCACCATAAATATTTTTATGTGTGATTCTGCAACAAGGTCTAATCAGCATACAATTTATATAATGATCAGGACCCAGAACTCATCGACCCTTGAGATGTTGATGTGTCTTCATCACCATGCGTCTTCTCCTAGGGACGCGTTGCAGCAGGTGCCTTGACGCCCACAGGAGGCTGGGATGATCCAATTTTTACTCTTTCGAGATGCAGTCGTTGTGTGTTTGTTCGGCTCAAGCCATGGCCCCCTCGTGGGTTTGTATGTGTGTGCTCTTGAGCCATGGCCCTTTCGTGGGTTTGTGTGTTTGTTCAGCTCTTGAGCCACGGCCCCCTCATGGGTTTGTATCCGTGAGTGTGCACTTGAGCCGTGGCCCCTTGTGTGTGTGTGTGTGTGTGTGTGTGTGTGTGTGTGTGCACGCCCGCGTTTCTGCACGTTGAACTTCTTTTACAAACTTAATTGGTTCACTCTTTCTTTGTAGTTAAGTGATAATGTTTGGTATAATCAATCTCTTTAAAAGAAACTATCCGGGAAGATGCCTCTTTAAAAGAAAATCAATCTCCACAGCTATAACATATCTACAGCCCTATCTTGTAATTTGAGTACTACCAATAACTTGCTAAGTGCTAAGTAGCACTAACAGATAAAAACATTGAAGTAAATCAGAGTTACTAAATGACAGTTAGTGAAATTGCTTCTTTATATGCACTTCCCACCTTATGGCGCTGGAACTAGTGTATGTGGCAACATACATGCACCTATATCCAAGCAACTAGGTCCCTTTCATAGATTGTTTTTACAACACAAACCTTATAGAGAGCGTTCACCAAAAATAAAAAATGAATCACATCGCTTCCTCACCAACGAAACACAGCCTAGGCATCCCGTACTGGTTGCAGATCTATAACCCAATCGATTACACGAACGGCCCAGCCAACTCCACAAATCGAATGCAAAAGGCGCAGAAAACAAAACACAACAGCCCTCACCTCCGCACGGTGTGGTCGGCGCCAGCACTGAACCCCGAGGAGTCGTCGTGGAAGCAGCAGTCGAGCACAGGCCCGGGGTGCGCGAACTCCCCTTTGAGCAGATTCGCCTCGGCGTCGTATAGCCGAACCGTCTGGAACAGAGCGCAAGCACCCAAACGAGGTCAGATCGGCCGGATCAGGCGGCTAGGGTTTACCACGCCTTGCCGGAACGGAGGGGGAGCGCGCGGCGGCTGACCTTGTCCCAGGAGGAAACGAGGAGGTGGTCGCTGTGGTTGGAGAAACGGAGGTTGGAGATGCCGTCCGACGGCGGGTTGGCGAGCTCCCTGCCGCTGCCCATAGCTGAGGCTGCTGCGCCGGGTGCGTCGCTCATGGTGGGAGGGGGGAGGAAAAGGAATCGGGTCGGGTATTTGGTGCAGGGGGGCGGAAACGGTGGGGGGATTCGAAATTTGAATCCAGAACGGGCGGAGCGAGGAGAACGGGAGGGCGGCGCGGAACGGGGAACGGAGGCTGCGGGAGGAAAAAGAAGGCTGGAGAAGATGCCATTGCGTCATAGCCTGGATTTTCTCTCTTTGATTTTTTAGCACATCGTGGACTTTTCCTTTTTTTTTGAGGGGTTCGTGGACTTTTCCTTGAGAGAGCTTCGGCGCACATGTATCCGCTTTGTGGGCCGGCCCAGCAATTCGCCACGCTGGCTCGCTCCTTCCCGCAGTCTCTCGTGCGATCGGATTTTTTTTTTTGCTCGCTTCTTGTTTACGATCGTCTCCTGGTGTTGTCGGTCTGAACTCTGTAGTCTCAGAGAAAACCTATTTTTTCTGTTAGTTTTAAATTTTCTGGTGAAATAAAAAAAGAGTGTGGGTTCTAAAAAAAGTTCATGGATGTGGAAAATTTTCATGGAATTCAAAAAGTTTGCTGAATTCGAAAAAAAAACTCATGGAATTTGAATGATGTTTGTGAACAATTTTCAACAAATGCGCAAATTTGAAAACAAATCATAGTTTGGAACAAAACCTGAATTTAAAAAATTACATATTTTTTAAAAAAATACATATTTTTTAAAAAAAACATATTTTTTTAAAAAAATACATATTTTTTTAAAAAAAACATAACATTTGAAGAAGGTTCAGGAATTTGAAAACGTTGTCGAATTTGAAAAAAAAACAAAAAATTGAAAAAGTGTTCGTGAATCTGAAAAAAGTTCTCAAATTTGAAACAAGTTTATAAATTTGAAAAAAAATTGTAAATTTGAAAAAGGTTCACAATATTGGAAAAGGTTTTGTGAATTTTAAAAGTTTAAATATTTGAAAAAGGTTCACGAGTTTGAAAAGTTCATAAATTTGAAAAAAGCATGAATTTGAAAAGGTTCACAAATTTGAAAAAAAAATCATGGATTTGGAAAAAGTTCACAAAATTAAATAATATACACAAATTTGGGAAACATTCATGAATTTGAAAAAACAGATCGATCAACACAACCCTGCGGGGGGGGGGGGGGGGGGGGGGACCAAACCAGAAGCTTCTGGAAGCTTCACAAAATTGAAAGAGGAACTGCCTGCATGGGCGCACTGGGATGGGTCAGCCCATTATTCCCATCGATCGACTGCGTGGGCGCCATGTACGAATCACATTGTTCATGGCGTCTTAAACGCCGAATAGGAATTGGGCTTTTCCTATGTCCTAATACTCCCCATCACTACATGGTTTGAACCCTGTTAAAAAAATATGAGATGAACCGAGATATCTTTCTGTTTGAATTGGGCCTGACCATCAAACTTTTCCTTTTTTGCAAAGCCATCGAAGAAACTAGATCATTAGGTTAAATTGGAAGCATCACAGGAATATGTCCAACACCCCTAGGTGTGCCATCTGCAAAGTGGAGGATGACTCATGGAGACACCCGCACATTGACTATACCATGTCACGATGTGTTTGGAACTTGTTGATGAATCTCTCATGAAGCATATGTGCATGAACAGATGTCAATCCAAAGTGCTTTTTCTTGTGCCCATCTTGGTAGTAGAGCTCTTCTACACTTGGTGTTGTTGGAAATATGTCCCGAAGGCAATAATAAGTTGTTATTATTCTATTTGAATGTTCATAATTAAGTTTATATTTATGTGCTACGATTGAAATGGTTCTTGAATATGAGATTCAGAGGAAAACCTATTTGCACGGTGTTGGATAGACCTAATTTATGAAATACTGCGAGACCACGTCGTCGGCATGTTGTCGGTATTTTCGTATAAAGTGTTATGGTTACTTGCGTCTTTATACCATGAGATATCGTATACCCGAATGTCGCATGGTTATTTCGGGGTTGCCAAACGTTACTCTATAGCTGGGTGATTATAAAGATAGTTTTAGGGTATCCGTAAAAGTATGATACGATGTTCGATATGTCAAGACATAAATTTGCTCCTTCAATGATGAAGAGATACACTCTGGGCCCACTCAGTATTTGATGTTCATCATCACTTAGCCAGCACAATGAATAAGTTGTTAGTCATGGTGAGGGTGTCCCGGACTAAAGGGCACTCATCACGTTGGACATAGGGTATTATCTCTTAGAGAGAGCCCGAACCTGGGTAAAATCCCGTGTCCATGTTACCATCACTCCAAAACGCCTAGCTTAGGACCCCTACTACGAGATATGCCGGATTTCACACCAACAACACATGGGACACAAGAATACGAGAAAAGAGTACAAACCAGTAACGAGGATAACTATAGGAATAGTGATCGGTGTGTTGATCATGGGTATACCGTAAAATTCTCGCCTTAGATTTTGTAACATATCATGAAGCAAAGGGAAGTTTATACGGTAACGGAAGATTTGCTCGATAAAGATCTCTGCTGATATGTGGGAATGATTATGGATGCCTGATCCACTAATAACTATTGACCAAAAAGTGTTCCAGACATGTTCGCATATCAAAGACTAGCGGCGTGTAGAAGTACTATGAGAGAGAAGGATTCTCAAAGTGTTTCAGATGATCCCAAAAGTGTTCGCAGAGGTCCCAGAGTGCCCCGATGATGCGGAGAGCGAGGTTCTTCTTCCTCTTTCTGCTCTTCTGTGTTGGCTTTCCTTTTGTATTCTTTCTCAAAGTTTCCTCTTGAAACGAGTAGGGGTCCCAACTACATCCAAAACTTTGACAAAAACAACTCGAGAGGAAAACCACCAAAGCTGTGATTTATTAAGGGTACAAAAGTTGGCAATGCCGCTAGGTGTGAGGAGGATTCTAAGGATACAGATTATATACTATTAAGTACATGACAATAAAAATACGTTTACATGACAATTAACTAGTAAAAAAATACTATAAATCTGCATGTCCCCTCCTCTCCTAAGATCTACCACCATCCATTCTGAACTTCATGGACGTTCTGCTCCTCGACCTGGAAGAACAGCTCAGAGTTCGTTTTCCTTCCGGATCGTCCTGAGCAGCTCCGTGATCTCCCTGTTGAGTTCAGCCACCTTTTCATCAGCCGCCGCCCGCCACTGGGAGAGTTCAGCAGCTTTCTCCTCCACCACATAATCGCACTTCCTGCGGATCTCGAACACTTCGTCGGGGGTTCCAGGGTGGAGGGGCTGCTTCCGCAGCCGAGCGATTTCCGGCTGGGAATCATAATGGACTTCTGTACGTAGATGGACCTTGCTTGTGGCAGCACTATAACTATATGTACATACATTTGGTTCTGATATATTCATGCTAATTTCCTATAATTATTTCTGGGTGCATTTGGATGCAAGGCACCATTGGGGCGCATATGCTACTGCCACAAAATCAATTTCCCAGCTATTTCTTATTTCGGTCACATGAATGGGATCAATGAAAAGTAAGATTGCATTCCTATTCCATTTACTGTTGCCAAATCATTTATCATAGTTTAGACGGAATACTCATCTTGCTTGCAGTTTCCTGAATGGTCTCTCTATCCGTGTACCAGATCATTAGATGGCACGCGCGTACGATGTATACACTCTGCCTTTACTCTGCATTTTTATTTGTCCTTTGTTTATGTTTCGATGCCCATATTTCAGAGATTAGCAACTGATTCAACATTGTAGGAAGATGTTATTGTGGTTTGGAGTTGGAAGCATCAATAAAAACAGTAATCGGTCACTTGCTTTCTTTCTGACAACAAATCTGAAAAGAGACATGTTTGGCATATGTTTTGATGCTCATATTGCAGGGTTTGGTGACTGCTTCAACATTGTAGGAAGAAGTTCTTGTGTTCTGGAGTTGGAAACATTAGTAGTCCACTTTGGAGATGCTCTTAGACCTTTTTTTGACAAACACAACAATGTAGCTACTCCATTGAATAACTTACCTTGTGTTGGTATTCATCGTTATAAATAACACTGAGTCTTGTTCATCACGAATCTGTATCTATGTGTTGTGTTCTCTTTCAGACAATTGAACTCTGAAAACCCTCCTCATTCCGAACAATGAACTTTCTGAGGCTGAAAGTACAAACTTGATAAGACAAACTGATAAACTTGGAGAAAAAATGGGTGTATTTGGACCCGGATGGTAACATAGGGAGATTTGGAACAGGGTGACGACGGAGCAACAATGACCAAAAGAGTTTAAGTGGAAGGGCTTGTGGAAGAAGAGATGGAATGACAACTATGCAACCTTGTCGTGTGATTGTTGTATGTATATTTGATGTCCATAGGAAAAGAAGTCTTAGTGAGGTAAAGTGATTGAGACACATCTTAGGTGGAGATGGAAGGAGAACCCATAGACAAATAGAGCATTACTAGCCTAACCCGCGCGGCGGCACGCTCGATGATCACTCGCAAATGTGCAATCTACTGGTTCAAGAGTGGATCAGTGCACGCTGATTTAATCTTAGAATAATATATAGAGACATTGAAGAAATCGAACATACGAAGCTATTGAGATGTTGCAAACGTAGGGATACAAAGGTACAAATTAAAAGTAGCACACTTCAGAAGTAAACCAGTTATTCAATCTACATACAGTTCACTGCAAACAGAGAACTGTATATAAAAACACAAACACACTGCATAAATAAGCTAGAAGTAATTGCTAGTGGATTAGATCATTCTAGTATATCCTCCTAAAGGATTGGTGAGGGTGCGCGCCCGTGTATGTGATAATGGGATCGTCGCTATCTGGGCGCTGAGGATACATGCGAAGTGGTAATATATATGCAGTGGTATGATATTCGAAACATTGCCGCATATCGTTGCCAACATTTTAGTGTGCCTTGTGAATTGACCTTGTTGAGCATTGTTATGTTGGCAAGGATTTTTTTTCTTCTTCACAGAGTAGTATTGTCTTTTCTTTTCTTTTTTGCAAAAAAAAGAGATCTATTGCTTAACCAGTGTGGTTACAATCGTTTGAATACAGCAAATCAATCTCAGAGGGAACCGATCTAAGCCACACCACAGTGCGCTTATTGTGATAGTAGTAGTGTCTGCTTGTAGATGATAGTTGATGTTATTATATTGCATATAGTTTATGTTATTGTATTGTGTATAGATATTTCTCAGTTGTTGTTGAGTTTTTTAACGTTTTTTTCATATTATTGTCTGTATATTGGACTGTCTCAAGTAATTGTGCTTATTTTGTTTAAAATAGTGGTTGGAAGCATGTAAGTGTAACAGAAGAACAATTAATTTAATATGTGCAAGACGTTAGGAGCCGAATCACAAAGTAGTAGTGTCTGCTTGTAGATGATAGTTTATGTTATTATATTGCATATAGTTTATGTTATTATATTGTGTATAGATATTTCTCAGTTCTTGTTGAGTTTTTTAATGTTTTTTTCATATTCTTGTTTGTATATTGGACTGTCTCAGGTAATTGTGCTTATTTTGTTTAAAATAGTGGTTGGAAGCATGTAAGTGTGACAGAAGAACAATTAATTTAATATGTGCAAGACGTTCGGAGCCAATCCACTGAATCTATTTGACATTGCAAAGTTTCAGATTTTTTTTACTTTACTGTTCATAGCCTCATAGGGGGTGTAGGGGCACCCAGAGCTGAAAAACCACTCCCATCGACAGATCCTCCAAGAATCTGGTGGGATGCCAATTTTCCTTGTATAGAAAGAAAATAACAGGTCTTTAAATCCCATGAGGGAGTTCCAAAATTGTGAGTGCCTAGGTCCTTCTTCGGCTCTTGACAAAGTCTGACTACTGAGAAACTTTTTCTGCAGTACGTGAGTTGCATCTTCAGATCCAAATTTGTACAAGCACTTCCCAAGAAGACAAACATTCATATATTCTAAATTGAGAATACACATGCAAGTCGAAACCGGCTGCACCGTATATGGAAAAGCTAAAACAGCTAAGCACCGAGCTACAGACACACCTGAACAAAGGCTTGCATGCGATCTCTTTTTTGGTTCTGCCTTTTTCCTTGCTAGCTAGCTAGCTAGTTGAACTAACGGATGTATACACCCGGTCATGCATGGTCTATTCATATATTCTAAATTCAGAGAGGCCGTGATCATGAAACATATGCATAGCTCCTGTAGCAAAGAGGCAGATGGCGAACAAATTACTCTTACCCGGATCGATCGAGATGCGAGGTGTCGCAGCTGCCGCACGCGTAGAGTGCAATGAACCTGCATGAAAATACAGGATCGCCGCATCCTCCGTGCAGTGGCATCTAGCCAAGAACCACATGCACATGCCATTCTTCATCTGTTTACTATAAAAACTACTCCTATTACATACTCCCTCCGTGGAGTAATACATGCATGGTGCTAGGGGTTGCCGCCGACATGGTGCCCACAACGGAGTGCTAATGCTCCCGCGCGCTGCCCGTGGTATACTTCCGGGCGGACACAGTGGGGCTCTGCTTGCTGTGCGACCGCCATATCCACGACGCCAACACGGTCTCCTTCCGCTGGCGCCACGCCCCCTGCTCTGCGCCGCATGCTGCGTCGTCGACGTCTCCGTCCGCTGTGGCGCCCCTATGTTTCTCAGCTCGAACTGCGACTTCGAGGAGCAGCAGTATTCTGGGCTGGTCTGGTGCAGCCGCTGTCGCTGCACAAACGTGGAACGATGTAGGGCTGCACTGGGTGCCCTCCATGGGCGAGCTCGCCGTGATCATCGACGTCGTTGGCGATAAGACGGTTAGCAGGGCGACCTCGAGCGTGATCGGCGCGCCGCTCGCTGTGGAAGGCCGCAGGCTATGCGATCACGGCGCTGCCATCGTCGTCGGGTGAAGAAGGAACGGGCGCTGGCGTGGAGAGCCACCGCCAAGCAGACGTGGTTATCTCCGTGTAGAGCTGAGCACGTCGCGGGCGAGTCAGAACGCTGGCTACCTACGAAATCAAGTAACCAAATAAGATGACTGCACTCCAAACAAACAAGAAGAAGAACAATCTAAATGGAACTGCAAGTACAGAAGAATAAGTAAACCCACCAGCCCGGCGAGAGCGAAGCGGCCGGCGAGACGCGGAGTGGAAATGCCGCACTAAATCAACCCCAGCCAACCGACCACGCTGAGCAGCGCCTGCCGTCACCGACGAGGAATCCGCAGAAGGAAGAGGCATGCCGGCACGGCGTACACGAGCAATAACGGCCGCCCGAATCCCAGGAGGACGACCCCGACGCGGCTGTCCACACCGAACAGGAGCAGAAGCAACCATCGCCGGCCCAACAATGGCAGCCGTTGTTGGAAAGGAGAAAGAGCAGACGGGAGCAGATGGAATGAAAAACGGACGCACGAAGCGGGTAGTATTTATAGGAGGCAGCAGAGAGGAAGAGCACAAATTGAAAACGAGCAATGCTACACTCACGGGGTGTTTACGGGGTTTTACGAGGTTGATTAAATATTAATGGCTAGGATTTAATTAAGGGCAGCGGGCCCATCAGTGAAAATCAGGGGGGGGGGCGAATTATGAGAGGGCACGTTGGCCACCCCGTAAAGGTCCGTCGGATACACCCCGTGAGTCTAGTATTATTGATTGATAACAACTGCCACACATGCTGTAGAAAGGCCCAGAAAACTGCATGGAAGCGGCAACCGACAACGTAGGAAACCCAGAACGTGCAGGCGGCAACCGACTCAATTGGAAGGATAAAGAAGACAGCCGTGCAGACTCTCGATCTCTCCACGTGCAGGACATGCAATCAATCACCAACTAAGAAGAAATCAGAACATGCAGCCAATGGAGAGATTAAGATTTATTTTTTTATAGTTTCCGGCAGCAGTCAGTACGCGCACCAAACCGCGTACCCGGCTATACCCCCCACTAAAGCACGTGCCGCCCACCCATTGGTCCGATTTTTACTGTTAAGAAAAAGTCAAAAAAAATGGTAAACTAAACCTGATCAGGTTTAGTATATTTAGAATTTGTAGTCAGTTTATGAATGAACATGTGATGGGAAGAATGTTTCCATGTCCATATGCCCCCTTTTCTTATTATTTGTATTAAGGTGAGGTGCATTATATCTCATCATTTGTTGGTGGTGTTTCACGTTGTGTATGTAGTAGAGTGAGACAACAAAACATCAACTTAGAACCCACATGCGGAGTCAAGGGGCAATAGATTGAGAGGATGATTTATGTATGGACAAAGAAAGCGATGGACGACAAGTTCAATGGAGAAGAGAGGCTAGAGGGGTGCATGTTGTTTGTCGGAATAGAGAGGAAGATATTTGCATTTGTGTTGTGGTTGAACATTGCGTGCAATGTGCTTGTTCGTGGGAGTAAAATAAGTATTGTTTACAAATTTATTTGTTGGTCCGTGGCAACGCACGGGCAGTCTACTAATACACTATTAAATACATGACAATAAAAATACGTTTACATGACAATTAACTAGTAAAAAAAATACTAGAAATCTGCATGTCCCCTCCCCTCCTAAGATCTACCACCATCCGTTCTGAACTTCATGGACGTTCTGCTCCTCGACCTGGAAGAACAGCTCAGTGTTTGTTTTCCTTCCGGATCGTCCTGAGCAGCTCCGTGATCTCCCTGTTGAGTTCAGCCACCTTTTCATCAGCCGCCGCCCGCTACCGGGAGAGTTCAGCAGCTTTCTCCTCCACCACATAATCGCACTTCCTGCGGATCTCGAACACTTCGTCGGGGGTTCCAGGGTGGAGGGGCTGCTTCCGCAGCCGGGCGATTTCCGGCTGGGGATCACACCTGCTTAGCCCTACGGTTAGCTCGCCAATGCCTCGATTCCACTTGCTCAGAGCTCCGCCTAGCAGGGCGATCTCCTTGCCGAGCTCGGCGAGCTTCCTGTCGTCCGCCCCCGGCCACTGGTCACCGAAGTACTCGTCGCCGAACTGGCGCACGTCGTCCCTGAATTCGCCGTAGCGAGGCTTGCGTCTTTCAGCGTACCGATCGGCAATGTACTTTAAACCAAACGGGGCCGCGCTGCAGAGGACGATCCCCGTCAAGTAAGCGGCCAAGTAACATGCGCCGTGTTGTGAGGGGTCCTTGGTTATCTGCTCAGGCAAATGGGCCATTGCGCCGCCGGAGAAGCGCCGGATCTGGCCGAAGCCGCGGCGGCCGACCCCGCCGCTGCTGTCGCTGACGACCTTCAGAGTCCCGCTGAAGCTGCTGGCTTTGCCGGTTCCGCCACCGCCGACGGCCTTGACGATCATCCTGGAGGCGCCCACCCCCATACGAGCGCTCAACGCCGAGAGCGCCATTGTTGACTCGCCTTGCCGGCCGGGTACGCCCGTACGTGCTATCTGATCTTTCGCTGAATATAAATGAGCTGGAAACCCTGGCTCCGATATATATGGCCCACGTGGTGGTCGAGATGTGTTCCCCAAGTTTTCCGCTTCGTGTTGGGCGGAGTGAATAGCAAAAAACTACCACATTACGGGCTATCGTTCCGAAAAACTACCGCTTTTTTATTTTTTTCAAAAAACTACCACAAAAGTGGTTGGCTGTTTCAAAAAACCCAAGTGGCCGAACGGTTAAGTTTTAACTGGGGTTATGACATGTGGGGCCCGCCCGTCAGGGTTTTGTCGGCCACAGTGCTCACGGCGCGCGGGTGACGGCCGCTAGGGCGCGCGGGCCGTCCCGACCAGGTCAAAACGGATCCGGCCCTCACTCTGTCTCCCTCGCGCTCACTCACTCTCACTCTCCCCCTCACTCTCACTCTCCCCCCTCGCTCTGTTTCCCCTGGCCGAGCTCTCCATCATCGCCGACCACCTCAGTTCCTCGTCGCCGGCCAGGATGCCTTCTTGGAATGATGGGGATGAGAGCTCCGACGACAGCATGGGGGCAACCTGATGGACATGGAGTACTTTGTAAGCCTCATCCTCCTCCTCTCTGTCATTATCTAGGGTTAGGGTTAGGGTTGAATCGATTTGGGAATGAGGGTTGATGAGCTGTATATTTGTATGGATGGATTCGTTTGGTTTGGTTATCCATTAGTTTTGATCTAGGGTATGGATGGCACTGTGATGTCTGATCTGACCTTGAGCAAGGCAAAGCTTGACTCAAGTTGAACTAGTTGATGCATTGGTTCTGATCTACCTTTTATTGCATGTAGGACACACCTGACACCATCCCTGAGCCACTCTGCACGATATGAAGCCTAGGAAGTGTGTTGCTTTTGAAGGTGCTAACACTGGGAGGAGGTTCTATGGATGCCCTGTTCAGGTGAGTAATTGAGTATGCTGGGTGGATTCAGTTATGCCTAGTGGATTCAGTTAATGTCTAGTGGATTCAGTTATGCCTAGTGGATTCAGTTATGCCTAGTGGATTCAGTTATGCCCAGTGGTTACTGAATTTGTACATTAACTCTGTTTGAACTGAATTTAGTACTGAATTTATGGTTACATGTCCTCCTTGTGTACCAATCCTCTTTTTGAATTGAAGTTAGAACTGAATTTATGCATTTTCTGAAGTATGTGTTCTCTGATCAAACTACAGGGAGGTGTGAATTGTGGTGTAGTTCAGTGGGTTGATCCTGCCTGGCCTGATGTACTTAAGAATTGCCTCATCAAGTTGTGGGAAATGTTCCATGAGCAAAACCTTGGAAGGATTCAAGACAAGCATGCATATGAGGATGAGGTTGCCAAGTTGAAGAAGGACTATGATCATCTCTGCACTGAGTATCATAAAATGGTTGATGATGTTAGCAAGATGTTTGACTGGCAGGATGGTGTTGGCAAGATTAACTACCAAAAAGCAATGGATGCTGAGAAATTTGAGAAGCAGAAGGAAGAGCTAGAGCTGGAGATGAAGATGGAGAAGCTAAGGCTAGCAAAAGAACAGAGGTGTATCCTTCAGGCCCAGGCAGACATAATTCACAACACCAAGAAGGCAATGAAAGAGATAAAGGTGGACAGGGATCTTCTTGCACAAGAGAAGACAGAGCTTGAGAAAGTAGTTGCTGATCTGCTGAATGCTGGCCATGGGAGCAAGGAAAAGCTTGAGAAAATCAAGGCCATACTGGAGGCTTGAAGATTTGGACAATGGTGGTTAAGTAAGTAAGGTGGCCTACACATATAACAGGCCTTGCAAGATGATGGTAGGAGTATATTTTGTGCAGTCCTATATGAACTGTTTAAGTTATGGTAACTAGAGTGGTGGAGAACCTTTGCTAAGTCTGGCTTATGTTATTGTACTGTTAAGAACCTATCTATCTTAAGTAATGCAGTGAAGAACTGTTTTATTTCTTTAGGTTGTTTTCCTGAAAGTAGCAATGCTGAACTAGTATATTTTTGGGCCTAAAACCATTATGTACACATTGTGGGCCTAGACTGGGCTGTTTTATTACTCCACCTACCTACCACCAACCATTAGTAGTCTATAAAGCCCACCCCTTGAGTGAAACCGCAGTCAATCCCCCCATCCCCACCCTTCTCAACCCCCCAGCCGCCAAAGAAACCCTAGAATCCAAGGGAGAGATGGATCCTGGAGAGGTCATAGATGGAGAAGAAGAGGTGCCCAGGCAAGCCAGGCGCAAAGATGCAAGGAGGAGGGCGAGAAGGCAACTTGCTGAGATGATCCTTGCAGCACGCAACCGCAAGGACATAGAGCAGTTCCTGGAGGCATTCCCCCTGGTTCCAACCCTAGTGATGATGATATCATCTACTGGGCAAGGAGGAGGGCAAATTTCCATCCCTTTCAGGTCACTAGGAAGAGGTGTACTAGGATTTTGTACCCATGATGCTGTTGTTATGTTTCTGTGTTCCTAGATCTGTCTTTCTATCTATGTGATGTTTGAAGTTGGTGTAAGAACAATGTTGAATGAGCTATGTATGTGATGAATCAAGTTGTCTATGATGCAATGCAAAGTATGAAGCTGGTGAAAGAAAAATGTTGAATGATCTATCTATGTGATGAATCAATCTGTCTATGATGCAATTTATGAGTGAATCTTTTATCTATATTTGTATGTATGAATGAATTGATCTGGTGGATCTTGATGTTTTAAGTTAGATATGTTATGGTTTGGTCAGATGGCCATATCTTGTTGTTTTAGGTTTGATCTCTTAGGGTTTGGTGCTTAGATGGGCAAATCTTGATGTTTTAGCTTTGATATGTTAGGTTTTGGTCCTAAATAGCCACTTTGGGGTTGGTCGACAAGTAGCCACCCAAAGTGGCTAAATTTGGGTGGCTTTAGGGTTGGTCGACAAGTTCCACCCCAAAGTGGCCAAATGTGGCCACTTTGGGGTTGGTCGACAAGTAGCCACCCAAAGTGGCCAAATGTGGGTGGCTTTAGGGATGGTCGACAAGTAGCCACTTTTGGGGTTGGTCGACAAGTAGCCACCCAAAGTGGCCAAATGTGGGTGGCTTTAGGGATGGTCGACAAGTAGCCACTTTTGGGGTTGGTCGACAAGTAGCCACCCAAAGTGGCCAAATGTGGGTGGCTTTAGGGATGGTCGACAAGTAGCCACTTTTGGGGTTGGTCGACAAGTAGCCACCCAAAGTGGCCAAATGTGGGTGGCTTTAGGGATGGTCGACAAGTAGCCACTTTTGGGGTTGGTCGACAAGTAGCCACCCAAAGTGGCCAAATGTGGGTGGCTTTAGGGATGGTCGACAAGTAGCCACTTTTGGGGTTGGTCGACAAGTAGCCACCCAAAGTGGCCAAATGTGGGTGGCTTTAGGGATGGTCGACAAGTAGCCACTTTTGGGGTTGGTCGACAAGTAGCCACCCAAAGTGGCCAAATGTGGGTGGCTTTAGGGATGGTCGACAAGTAGCCACTTTTGGGGTTGGTCGACAAGTAGCCACCCAAAGTGGCCAAATGTGGGTGGCTTTAGGGATGGTCGACAAGTAGCCACTTTTGGGGTTGGTCGACAAGTAGCCACCCAAAGTGGCCAAATGTGGGTGGCTTTAGGGTTGGTCGACAACTAGCCACTGTTGGGGTTGGTCGACAAGTTGCCCCCCAAAGTGACCAAATTAACCTAATCATATCAATCAATTATCAACAAAATAAATCACTTGATCTACATAACAATGCTCAGCATAAGAAATAATTTCATATGAAACAATTCATAACCTAGGACATATCAACAAAATAGAGCTTGACAACAGATAACTTAATTGTTCCAAGCAGTTCAAACACAGACTATATAACTTAATTGTTCCAAGCAGTTCATACATAGACCACATAACTTAATTGTTCAAATGAAAACAGAGTTCACTGCAAATAACACAAATAGCAAGCATGCCTAACAAGCAGAGTTCAAGGCATAAAGCATAGTTGAGTGCAACACATTCAATGGTTGCCACTGGCTGTGAAATACAAAGCAAGTTTTCTTGGGGCCTTCCTCTTCCTCTTAGAACCAACATCAGCTTGACCTGATGTTGATGCTGCCCTTGGAGCATTGAAACCTCTTGCACTTGACCTGGTGTTCTTTGCTGGAGATGATGCACTTGACCTGGTGTTGTTGGCTGGTGCTGAAGCAGGTGGTGGGTTCTTTCTCTTTCTTGATCCACCTGTTGAAACTGCAGTAGATGTGGTTGCCCTTGTTGTAGCAGATGTGGTTGCCCTTAGGGATGCCATTCAACCACATGTAGGCTGGTTCACATGCTGCTTTCAAACCTGCCATTCCTTCTTTGTGACCATGTTCAGTGAAGGAATAGCTAGCTTTGTCAACCCATTTCTTAAGTTCTTCTGCTCTAAAGCCAGCTGACTGGAAGTTGGCATATATGTGTCTTAGGCAATATCTTTGTGGGGATTGAGGAAATACTTCATTAATTGCTTTAAGAAGGCCCTGTTGTTTGATTACATAAGGTAGTAATGAGATAACTATAGCAGCATTGCTATGTGCATAAGAATAATACAGAGTCAGAGAAAATACCTTCTGCCTGTCAGACATGATGGTGTAGTTCCCAAACTAGTTGCTGGTGCCAATGCATACTCTAAGTTGGTTTAAAAACCAGGTCCAGTTAGGCCCATCCTCTTTGTCAACCACCCCAAAAGCAATTGGGAACACATTGTTGTTCCCATCTCTCCCAGTTGCTGCCAATATCTGCTGGCATGTGGATAACTTGATGAAGCAACCATCGAGTCCTGCATAAACAGAGATAGTTAGGGCAAAATTGAATAACTTGATTACATTTCTAACATGATTAAATCACTGATTTGTACCTATGAAAGGCCTACAACCAGCAAGAAATCCATCTTTTGATGCCTGGAGGCAATAGAACATGTACTTGAACCTTTCTGTGGGGGCTGGGTTCAAAGGATCCTCAAAAGTTGTCACTATGCACCTGCTTCCAGGGTTTGTGTCAAGCACACATTGTAGGTAGTCCCTCAACCTCAGATACTGCTTTCTATGATCACCTTGCACAACATCAACAACCATCAGTCTTGCCCTATATGCCAAACTCCTAGGTACATGCACCCCAAACTTCTTCTTAGTATGTTTGAGAACTGTCTCTACATCAGCCTTTACATTTGATCTAACTGTGTCCTCCACAGCTTCTGCAACCCATTCAGCAGTAACCTTTATAATCTCTCCACAAGCTCCACAACTATGATCCATGTGGCACTTCTTGATTGTGAATGTATCTTCATGGGCTACTTTGGATGCAGTCATGAAAAATTCACATCCATTCTTCCTCTCTAGGCACCAAACAATAACCCTTGATGGTTCATTCCTATGGTACTGAAAGTTTCTCAAAGTCCTAACATGAAAATTTCTCAATGCCTTTCTAAACTCATACACATTGGTGAAGCAAAGGTCCTTGCACAGCTACTCATGTGCATCAGGTACCTTTGGGTCATACCATTTCCTCTCTTTCTTCTTCTTCTTCAATCTTCTCTTCCTTCCAGAAGGTAGTCTTGGAGTCTCCCCATCTGAGTCAGAAATGCCCACATCACCAGGGAAGCAATACTCATCAGCTTCAGGTACAAAATCTTGAAACTTTGGGATCTCTGGCTGACTGTGAGCTCTGGAAGTTGGACCTGGATTTGCTGCTGCTCTTCTCACAGGCTTGAGTTTCTCAGGCCTGCATTTTTCCACAACTATTTCCTCTCCACTGTCAGCCTCTTTCTCCTCCTGCCAAAACTCTGAAACATCACTGTCACCTTCAAACTGTGGTCTGTCTTCTACAACATCTCTTTCTTCTTTATTTCCAATATTTTCTTCACCTCTCTTCCAAGCCTTGTAAGACATCTTTATCCCTCTATAGTCACCCCTATCAATCTCAAAGTCTGAGGATGATTTGTCAATATCATCATCCTCTTGACTAGCAGCCTGTCCATCATCATCTCCACCATTAGCTTCTGAAATGTTGAAGTTACAGCTTTGCTGTGTGTTCAAATTAACTTCAAGCGGGTGGACCACTCCATCTTGTGACAGACTTAACACAAAACCAGAACCCCCCGCTGGACTGCCTATTGGAATGTGTTCTTCACAAACATTGTGAGCCCTGTTACAATCAACATCTCTATCTTCATTTGCCTTGGAAACAATGATATTGAGCACTGTGAAATCTGAGTGGTCTATCATTTCTTCAACTGCATCTTGACTGTCCAGAAGAAATAAACATTCCTATTCAATCCCTTGTTCTTTTACCCAGTACATGTAGTCATCTGACCCATAGCCTTCAGTCTCAGTAAGTGCTATCAAGTTCAAAAATGTGATGTCTGAAACAGAAAACCTCCTTTCCATATTATCTCTGCCCTGGAAATGCAGCCTAACATCCCAAATTTCATCATCCAGCTTGCATTAAATAATATGTTATTTGAAAAGCCCAACTAACTAAGTGTTTTTTGGTACAAAAATTCAGTGCACACTAACTATAAAGTACAGTAAGGAATCTGAATCCAACAAATGCTTCTTTGAATCCACCATGCATTTCTACTAAATCTAACTAATCCTTCAGTGCTAAGTGATACTGTTGCATCCAAAACATGCCACAGAGTGTTTGCTCAACTATTATTCAGTGCATGTTCATGTTCTAAGATGAATCACAGCAGCATCAACCTAGGGTTTGGTCAAAAAACTAACTAAATTATGTTATGTTGTTTGAAATGAACAAGCAGAAATGCAGAAACTGTTGAAGGAGCTCATAAGAGGAAAAAACTTACTCCACCCCTCCAAATGCAGAGGCCCAGTGCTGGGAGTTGGCCGGATCTGCCTGCACGGCGCTAGCAAGAGACCTCGCTGCTCTGTACTCAAGCGAGAACTGGCAATCATCAGGCGACGGCGGTGTAGCCTGTGGCGTAGGAGCCTGCATCAGAGCTGCAGCCTATGGTGTCCGCTGCGGTGGCGGCGGCGCCGCCGGCTGGGTTGCGAAGCTACCACTCCCCAGCCAGTTATCAACCTCTGAGAACTCGCCGCCTCCATCCCCCCTTCCACCTCCACCCATTGAATGGCCGCCATGGCCTAGTTTCGCCGCCGCCGCCACCATCAGAGAGGGAGGCGCGCACGAGAGAGAGGCGCGCACGAGAGAGAGGGAGACAGAGAGGGGGAAGACAGAGTGAGGGCGGGCCGGATCCGTTTGACCTGGTCGGAACGGCCCGTGCGCCCTAACGGCCGTCACCTGCGTGCCGTGAGCACTGTGGCCGACAAAACCCTGACGAGCGGGCCCCACATGTCATAACCCCAGTTAAAACTTAACCGTTCGGCCACTTGGGTTTTTTGGAACAGCCAGCCACTTTTGTGATAGTTTTTTAAAAAATTGAAAAAAGCGGTAGTTTTTCGAAACGATAGCCCGTAATGTGGTAGTTTTTTGCTATTCACTCTGTTGGGCGAAGAACAGATTCGAATTCGGTCTGATCAAAGACACGTCCTTGTGCCGAATAGCATGTGGGATTGAGACCAGATACAATACTGGACGCGTCTAGCGAGCAGCCGTGCGCTCGCTAGCGCTCCTCGGCAGCCGGCTGTATTAGGAAATTTTTTGTCCCATCTCCTGATTAGGAAAGTCCGCTGATTCCAGAGACCAAAATCAAAAAGCATCATCCACTCGCCTTCACGCTGGCCCAAGTTCTTTTCCATGTGCTCTGCCATGCCAGTAATAAAGCAAAAAGGCAATTAATTGCATTCCAAAAAATTCAAAAAGCTATAACTTTTGAATTACATGTCAAAATTAAAATCCGTTTTCACCATCGGAACCCTTGCGGCGGGGTCTTTAAAAGTAGACCCCATTTATATATGTTTTGATGAACTTTTTTCATTGCCAACTGGTTGTACTAGATGGTGCAACTTTTATACTATGAGATGCAACTATTTTTTAGACCACCGTTTGTGCTACCACAACCAATTATAATACAACGTGGTGCAATTTTAGTGCTACATGAACCAACTTCACGTAATGAGCAGTTGGCCGAGCGGAAGTAGAGGGAGGAGAGAGGCGTACTAGGCAGCATCAATCAAGGTAAGTTCCCTTCTGGCTCCAGATCCTCCCTCCTTCACTTCCCCTTCCCCTTTGCCTCTGGATCTACCACCAATCTTCTCCTAATTGAAGGGAGTAGCAACAGTAGTCTAATGTCTCTGTAATTAAACACCACTTTGTGCAAGTAGACCCAGTAGCAAAACCAACTTCTGCCTGGATGTGTGCAAATAGACACAAGGGAGTAGTTTTGCAAAAAAAAATGTGCAACAAACAGCCTAGACTAGAAACATGGAGTGGATGTAGTGTCTGTGCAAATAGAAGCCCTTATTTGTGCAACTAAATCGTGGATCCAAGCCAACTTTTCCTACAATGTGTGCAACCAACAGCCAAAACTATAAAGGAGTAAATATATGTGCACACTAAGCATTAATCCAAGGACATCTTTCCTGCAAAATATGTGCAACAAACAGCCCAGACTAGAAAGATGGATTGGGTGTACTGTTTGTGTGAAAAGAAGCACATATTTGTGCAACTAAGCCATTAGTCCATAACCAACTTTCCTGCAATATGTGTGCAAAAAAACATCCCAGGCTAGAAAGATGGACTGGGTGTACTGTTTCTGAACATATTTGTGCAACTAAGCACGGGTCCAAGCCAACCTTTTTATGCAAATGTACAACAAAACAGCCCAGACTGGAGACCATCTGTTCTAATCTTTTGGCTGTTGGTTGCACACATTGCAGGAAAAGATGGTTTTGGATCCATGTTTAGTTGGCACAAATATGGGCTTCTATTTG
Source organism: Triticum urartu (assembly GCF_003073215.2). NCBI lineage: Eukaryota > Viridiplantae > Streptophyta > Magnoliopsida > Poales > Poaceae > Triticum > Triticum urartu. The sequence continues at coordinate 533,339,298 of NC_053025.1, read as the reverse complement.
CACAGACACTACATTCACTCCATCTTTTCCTGCAAAAAATGTATACAACCAACACACATACTAGATGAAACTAAAAAAGACTGGGTTTGCTGTCTGCAAATATAAACATATAATTGTGCAACTAAACTTGTATCCAAATCCCAACTTTTTCTATAAATGTGTGCAACAAAGAAACTAGACTAGAAAAAGCACAAGAACAATATTAAAAATGAGCGTACAAATAGGCTTGTCTCACACAAATTGCAAATAGGGGGACTATGTTCTATATGATGTTACTAAAAGTAAATAGGAAAGAAGATGAAATTATTTTTCTTGTCATGAGAAAAATGTGCCAAAGGTGATCACATTCCGACTTGAGCACATGCGGTTTTGCAAAACAAAAGGAGCCAAAGGTGATTAGTTAACACTGCACACAAAATATATGTTCTTCTGAAAAACTAGATAAAAAGGTTGACGATGCCAACTTGATATTATGTTAGTTGTGCAACTACAAAATGCAGAGGATGCCAACTAAAATAGTTACTCTTGTGCAACTAGAAAGGTTGAGGATGTTAACTAGTTAGATGATATTGTGTAACTAGAAAGTGCTCAGGATGCCAACTAATTAAATACTCATGTGCAACTAGAAAGGCTGAGGGTGCCAAGTCATTAGATACTCTTGGGCAACCCTCAAAAATTTGAAGATGGGACTAAAAAAAATAGTTACTCTTGTGCAACTAGAAAGGTTGAGGATGTCAATTACTTGGATAATGTTTGTGCAAGTAGAAATGCTGAGGATGCCAACTAATTGAATACTATTGTGCAACTATAAATATTGAGGATGCCAATTAATTAGATACTCGAAAAGAAATATTCAGTGCTTGCATGACCAATCAAAAATTGCACATTCAGGTTTCAGCTTCTAGAAGAAATGTTGAGGGTGTCAACGCAGCTACAAAAAGACTAAGGATGTCAACTAGTTGGATGGTATTGTGCAACTAGAAATGCTGAGGATGCCAGCTAATTAGGTACTCTTGTGCAACTAGAAAAGTATGAGGATGCCAACTCATTTAGATACTCTTTGGGACACGTCATCATCCTCTCCATCCCCGTCATTATCAGTGCCACATGGTTCCTGCTTAGCACCCCGTTTTGAGTCCCGCCGAGAGGTCCTATTTGGAGAACCCTACAATGAACAAAAAAGATTGAACTACTGAGAGGGTAAAAGAGAAGAGCATAATTAATGGTCATGGGATAAAAGAAAAAGAAAATATGAACCTTTGTTTCACTGCCAGGCACCTCTCCTTCACCAACCAATTTGTCTCTGCAAAACAGAAAAAGAACAAACATATTTGTAAAATTAACAAAATTGCCACCCAGAAACAGTTATACTACTTGGTTGGCAAGTCAATCAAAACAACTTGGATAAGGGGACCTGCCTAGTTGCAAAAAAGGCTACAAAAGGCCTTTGTATCACCGTGTGATCCACATCGTTTGCATGCTCACTGTGCAACTAAAAAAATAGCAGCCTTAGAAAGACTACCCTGGTTGAATTAAAATAAAAGTTGCACATGATTTGCTGCCTAGTTGTACAAAAAAACTGCCAGCCAAAAACAAAAAATTCCATCAAAAACAAAAAGTTAGGTTGGCTATTTTTAACATGAAGTTGGCGAGTTCAATATAACAGGTTGCACAAGGGAAGCTGCCCCGGTTGCACAAATGGCTAAAAAACATTCACACAAAATCTGCGAAAACTTCTAAATAACTAACCCTAAGACCCCTAACGTTGCAACATCGGACAAGGATGTCCCGTGTTGATACTGCCCAGTTTTTGGTGGACATGCATGGAGTGGCGGTTCATAGTACAACTCCAAATAAGACACTACAATCACAACTGAAAAGAACGTATGAATAAAAATATGTTGCTTTGGTGCAAGTCTGGTAATAAAAATGTTTCAGTGCTCCGACGTCCTGTGGCGGAGACGTTATCTAGCCGACATAGTATCACTGCATTATGCAACTTCTCAATGGTCGTATCCAACTGAGAACTACTATGTGTGCAACTACAACTACTGTGGATACCAACAAAAATGTGAGTAGCAAAAAAAAGATAAACTTAAGCAAAATCATCATCTAGCCAACTTAGTATGGCTGTGTTGTGCAATTTCGCAATGATCGTGTCCAACTTAGACTACAACCATGACCAACTTAGTACAACTGTGTTCTATCAACACTACCAAAGCCCTCCCACCTTGCTCCTCCCCTAAACAAAAACTCTGGTGACTCAGAACTCGCCGGGATCACTCTCACACGTTAGCACACACTGAGAAAAAGAGCAACACAAAGCACCTGCGGGGAGGTATGCTTCTCACTTTCTCATCTCCAGCTCAATACAACACTGCATCCAGCTCTAGAGCCAATCCATCGATCACATTTCGCTCGCTGTGACGATGTGCATTCTCCTGGATACCAATCCTCAATATTCTATCCACACTATTGTCAATCCCGGTTTGATTGCTGTCACAATGTGCATGCTCCTTGACACCTAGCTCCACTTTGATATTCCTGCTCTGCCTGACCTGATAATGTTGTACCAAGACCTCCTCCGGCATGCACCTGACATAGAAACGGGTTAATGAGAAGATCAAGAAGATGGCTGGTGTACAAAACCTCAAAACACTGTAATGAGGTTCAAAACAGTGTATTCTCTATTAAGCTGAACTGATTTGGGTTTTCAGGTTCCGAATTTTACCACTAGCATTAAACTGAAGAACAACAGCATCAAAACCAATACTTTCCATATCAAGGTTCAGTGTGGATTTTTTTACTTACGAAATGATTTCCCCCCAACAAACAACTAGGTTCAGGAAAAGCTTCTAGCATCTGTGCAGAGACTGGTATATACAACAACTCTTACTGATTGTCTATAATAATCCTACAATAGTTCAGACTATTTCCATGTCCTAACTGAAAATGATTTAGCGAAAGTTTCAGTAAACTGTTCTTCAGACTAGTACAGTAGTTTCGAACACTGTTTTCCAAGCACAAGGAGATTAGCACTGACTCAACTGCAAACAGCACTGCTATACACACGATTTTATACACACGATTTGTGGACGACGCTAAAATTACAGCGTACGACGCATGGCAGCAGCACTGGTGCATCGTTGGATATGATTGTCGGCTGTATGCCATGCGTGCAGTTTCGGCTGCACATCAGTTTGGAACTGCAGATATGAGGAGAAGAGTAGGGAGTTTAAGGCCTCGATCTGACCAGGCGTCCCGGGCGTGACGACGATGATGTGGAAGAGCGGGCAACAAAGTGAGCACCGGGAAGCATCCATGTCTCGGCCACCCCCAAATGCCTCCGAGCGAGCGAACCCAGTAGCCTCCACATGCGCGTGTGCCCTGTAGAAGACCTTCCGGAAGACATGGAGCTCGATGAGTGGCCTGTGGAATGCGGCGGCGCCGCCGGCGGCAGCCGTCCTGGTAGCAACGTCCTCGCCGAAGGTGAACTAGATGGCGTCGAGACGGAGCGAGATTCGATCCCCGCGGCTGTAGCGCACACACCTAGGTCTCCCTCGAAGCCAAGGCATGCTGGCCGGCCGCGGGGGCGCGGGGGAGAAGGTGGGATCGCCGGCGTCCTCGCCGAAGATGAACTGGATGGAGTCGATCGAGTCGGGGCGAGATCCGAGCCCCGCGGTTGTGGCCCGTGCTTCTAGGGCTCCCTCGGCATGCGGGCGGTTGTCAGGGGAGCGGGGGAGAAGGAGGGCTCGCCGAGGTCGCTGCGGCCGCGGCGGCCACCTCGCCTCGGCTTGGTGGAGAGAGTGAGCGAGCGGAGGGAAAGAAGGAATCAGAGCCGCTGTGAGCGAGCGGAACAAAGGGTTGTCGGCTAGCGTGGCCGCTCGTTTCCACCAGATGGTGCGCGTGCACTTTTAAGATTTTAGGTACAATACTTCGTTCATCGGCCAATGAGAAAAAGTAAGGGAACACATCTTCGTGTTGGACATCTCACGTGAACGCGCACGATGCCGTTGGATGAGAGAGACACACAGATCTCGAAGCAGAGGAGGAAGACACGTTAGATTTAGGAATCATTCGCTGGAAGTGCATATCGACGCGAACGAATCCCTCACCCTAAAAAGTATTTTTACCGGTGGTGGGAGGTACCGGCGCACCATCCGTCGTCCGTCCTGTTTCATCAAGATTCGTGTTGTTAGACTCTGTATAAGTTGTAAATTGAATCCCACTGCTATACCCGGTCAATACAACGGCACACCTGAGACAAAACAGTGCCTGACAGCTTTTTGCAGAAGAGAGAGAGAGAGTTAGAAGCAAGAGATGTGCGCTGCAGGATCGGATCCTCTAACGTGAAGAAGAGAAGTCATGTAAACTACAATAATCCTGATTTTCCTTCTTTACATCCATAGAATTAAGACTAAAACAACAACAACAACAAGAACAACAACAAAGTCTTTAGTCCCAAACAAGTTGGGGTAGGCTAGAGGTGAAACCCATAAGATCTCGCAACCAACTCATGGCTCTGGCACATGGATAGCAAGCTTCCACGCACCCCTGTCCATAACTAACTCTTTAGTGATACTCCAATCCTTCAGGTCTCTCTTAACGGACTCCTCCCATGTCAAATTCGGTCTACCCCGCCCTCTCTTGACATTCTCCGCACGCTTTAGCCGTCCACTATGCACCGGAGCTTCTGGAGGCCTGCGCTGAATATGCCCAAACCATCTCAGACGATGTTGGACAAGCTTCTCTTCAATTGGTGCTATCCCAACTCTATCTCGTATATCATCATTCCGGACTCGATCCTTCCTCGTGTGGCCACACATCCATCTCAACATACGCATCTCCGCCACACCTAACTGTTGAACATGTCGCCTTTTAGTCGGCCAACACTCAGCGCCATACAACATTCCGGGTCGAACTGCCGTCCTGTAGAACTTACCTTTTTAGCTTTTGTGGTACTCTCTTGTCACAGAGAATGCCAGAAGCTTGGCGCCACTTCATCCATCCGGCTTTGATTCGATGGTTCACATCTTCATCAATACCCCCATCCTCCTGCAGCATTGACCCTAAACACCGAAAGGTGTCCTTCTGAGGTACCACCTGGCCATCAAGGCTAACCTCCTCCTCACACCTAGTAGTACTGAAACCGCACATCATGTACTTGGTTTTAGTTCTACTAAGCCTAAACCCTTTTGATTTCAAGGTTTGTCTCCATAACTCTAACTTCCTATTTACCCCCGTCCGACTATCGTCAACTAGCACCACATCATCCGCAAAGAGCATACACCATGGGATATCTCCTTGTATATCTCTTGTGACCTCATCCATCACCAATGCAAAAAGATAAGGGCTCAAAGCTGACCCCTGATGCAGTCCTATCTTAATCGGGAAGTCATCAGTGTCGACATCACTTGTTCGAACACTTGTCACAATATTATCGTACATGTCCTTGATGAGGGTAATGTACTTTGCTGGGACTTTGTGCTTCTCCAAGGCCCACCACATGACATTCCGCGGTATCTTATCATAGGCCTTCTCCAAGTCAATGAACACCATATGCAAGTCCTTCTTTTGCTCCCTATATCTCTCTGTAAGTTGTCGTACCAAGAAAATGGCTTCCATGGTCGACCTCCCAAGCATGAAACTAAACTGATTTTTGGTCACGCTTGTCATTCTTCTTAAGCGGTGCTCAATGACTCTCACCCATAGCTTCATTGTATGGCTCATCAGCTTAATTCCACGGTAATTAGTACAACTCTGAACATCCCCCTTGTTCTTGAAGATTGGTACTAATATACTCCGTCTCCATTCTTCTGGCATCTTGTTTGCCCGAAAAATGAGGTTGAAAAGCTTGGTTAGCCATACTATCGCTATGTCCCCGAGACCTTTCCACACCTCAATGGGGATACAATCAAGGCTTCAGAATTAAGACTAAAACGATTTGAATTAATTTGTAAGTTACAAATCTACTGTATACATTTACAAAAATTACATACAAACAAAATTATGTTGCAATAAAATTAATTTCAGATTTATTTCCACGAACAGTAATTGTGTGCAGTAATATGTCGCTACAGTGTTTTCTACATTATTCCTGACTTTCCTTCTTCATTTTGCACTAACTTGCACTGTAGCTTACCTGACTTCTCTCCTCTATGTTAGAGGATCCGTTCCCGTGCGCTGCATGCATTCTCTGTCTCTCCATACAAATGACTTGTATTTAATTTCATCCTAATTTTTTGCATGATTGGTATTTGTTAAATGAAATATCCATTTTTGAAACTTTTTATATATTGGAATCGTGATGACAAGATCTTCAGAACAAGATCAATCTTGGATATATTTAAACTTCTTTTTATTTTATATATTTCAGTTATATTTGAAATGACTTTCATAAAACACAAAATTGTTTCGCTGTGAAATGGTATTTATTTCACACATTTTAAAAGATGGATTTATGCCCATTCAAAAATTATTTCACTCATTTTCAAAAGATGGATTTAGGCTCATTCAAAACACTAGATTCACTGAATTAAAATACGTATTTCACTTATTTCAAAAAACTAATTTCAATCATTAGAAAAACTCATTTGTTTATGTTCAAAAAACCAATTTCACTCATCTGAAGAAACATATTTCACTCATATGAAGAAAATAATTTGTACTCACTTGTGAAAAGATATTTCACTTAGTTGAGAAAACATATTTCAAAATTGATTTCACTCGATGCAAAGAACTGATTTCAATTATTTCAAAAAACCTATTTCACACAATTCAAAAAGTTATCAAATGGAAAAAAAAATTCACTCACTTCATAAAACAGATTTCGCTCATTTATAAAAAAACAATTTCACTTATTTCAGTTGTTTCAAAAGAGTGATTTCACTCATTACAAAAGATAGATTTCACTTATTTTTGTAATGAGTGAAATCACTTTTTTGAAACTAATTTCAGTTGTATCAAAAAAGTGATTTCACTCGTTACAAAAGATAGATTCCACTCATTTCACTAGTTTCGGAAAACATTTTACACTCACAATATACACACTGAAATATATGTTTCAATTCTTTGAAATAATTTATATCTATGAACTTAGTGAAATTTATTTTTTTGACTAAGTGAAATGTGAAACTCATTATTCTAAATCTAGTTGAAAAATATTCAAGTTTGAACTTGTTCTGAAGATCATGTTGCAAGGAATTTGAATATATAAAAAATTTCAATAACGGATTTCTAATATGAAAGATAGTGACCATCTAAAATTGTAAGCAAAAATAAAAAGATGCATTTGTTTGGAAGGGCAGAGAGAGGAAAGAAGTTGCATGCATGCGTAGAATGCACTGGCAAAAGTAGTACCTGTAGCTGACATACTAGTGCAAAGGTGGACCAGCCATCTGACATCCAACGGTGCTATACGAGAGATGGGTTATGAGAATACTAGTGTTATACGAGAAGTGGGCCACGTGAACGCACGAATCGCAAACCAGAGTAACGGTGGATGGTTTGTTGGTACCTCCAGGAACCGGTAAAAGAGACTTTGCGATCCCTCACCACTCTCCCTATCTCGTCTCCCACCGCCACTGCCACACACACCCCACTCACACTAGGAGGATAGGGAGAGAGTGGAATGTGTGTGTGTGTGCGCGCGCACGCGCGTGTGTATGCGTGTTTTTGCCATGGGCAATACATTAGGTCGGTAATTTTTGTTAACTTAGGCACAAACAACAAGGTCAAACTAGTGGCAAATCTATTATATAGACCACGCCAAATCTGTCTAACATTCTAGGGAAAAATCTTTCTTTTTCACATAGCTTGGCATATGTGTCACGGTTGTCATGATCTACATAGTTATTCTTGCCATGATATTTATTGTCTTACAAAACAGCATGGCTAATTAACTCCTTTTTGCCAATAGCTTCTGTCTCCTTAGGTCCCACTTTTTTTAATACATAACAGGGTTTCCAAGTTGTGTTTTGTCATGATCAATTCAATATGACGGATTTAATTGTTTGCCATCATGGCGAACTTACACATATTTATTCCACTAATGGCAAATTTACTTTAGGTTTCATGGTCAAATTTAATTCATAGATCATGGCAGTTTAGTTTATGGATCATTGCAAACATGTTGGGATCGTGGCAGTTTTATTTTTACCATTGCAATTTTTATATTTTGGACCAATTCAAAATTTAACTTAAACCTTGACAATAAAATTTGCACCATGCCAATTTTATTTGTTAGACCCTGGCAAAATTTATCCATTATTTTGGAACAAGACAATTTTGTTGAACAAACTTTGGTAAATTCCTTTATGTACCATCATGGCGAACGTACACATATTTATTCCACTAATGGCAAATTTAGTTTAGGTTCCATGGTCAAATTTAATTTATAGATCGTGGCAGTTTAGTTTATGGATCATTGCAAACATGTTGGGACCGTGGAAGTTTTATTTTTACCATTGCACTTTTTATATTTTGGACCAATCCAAAATTTAACTTAAACCTTGACAATAAAATTTGCACCATGCCAATTTTATTTGTTAGACCATGGCAATTTTATCCATTATTTGGAACATGACAATTTTGTTGAACAAACTTTGGTAAATTCCTTTATGTACCCCCTTGTTGAACAAACCATGGTAAATTCATTTTGTAGGCCATGACAATTTTTTTAAATGTTTATTATTTTTTGTACCATGTCAATTTTTATTGGACCTACCATGGCAATTTTTATTTTTCAAACCATTGTAAATTAATATAGAATCAGATTTATTGACACATAAAAAATCCTTCTCATAAGCACACAATTTTTTTTGAATGCAGAATTTTCCATGTGCACTACAAATATTTCAAGAATTCGCCATGATTTATCCAAAACAAAACATAATATATTTTTCTCATTTTTGGTTTAAAACAAAATTATAATGTTTTTTTCCTATCAAGTATGCTGAATTTATGCTTTATAACTTTGGCAAATTTTGTTGTGTACAAGATGATTTTTTTTAATATGGTCTTTTTTACCTACATCATGGGAAATCTTTTTTACTTTTCATTTTTTTCTTGCACATGGGATTGGTGATTGGGCCAGGAGGCCTATCAAAGGGCATGTATGCCTTTGGGTTGACGCGGGGGGTTTACTGTTCGCGTGTGGGAGTGTCTCGAGGGAGCCGCTTATTCGCGTTGTCGTCGTTCCAAATATGACGTTTGGTGGTTATTCGAGTCCTAAAGTAAAAGATGCAACTGAGAAGCAGGGGGTACGCGAATTTTTAAGTCGAGGGGGCGTCACGTTAAGAGACCAGGGGGGTCTTTGGACACGAACACACGATATACCCAGGTTTAGGCCCTTGATGTGGGTAAAATCCCTACTCCCTGCCTTGCTCTATTCTTATATACTAGATGATGCCCCGCACGTTGTTGCGGAAATATTTTGCAATATTTCAATGATGTTTTGGTTATATGAAACATGAATATTTAAAATAATAGTTTGTGAACTAATATAAGAATTAAATGTAAATAGCATGACAGGATGGAATTTTCAATGCATGCATGCTTGCATGTTGAGGTGGATTTTTATTATGCATACTTGTATGTTGAGGTTGGCCTTTTTTCATGCATGTTAAATGATGAGGGGCATGCTTGCATGTTGAGAGAAATATATTAGTGGGGCTAGCTATTTAGATATAGAAGATATGAAACATGAATATTTAAAATAATAGTTTTTGAACTAATATAAGAATTAAATGTAAATAGCATGATAGGATGGAATTTTCAGTGCATGCATGTTTGCATGTTGAGGTGGATTTTTATTATGCATAGATGTATGTTGGGGTGGGCCTTTTTCCATGCATGTTAAATAATGAGGTGACATGGTTGCATATTGAGAGAAATATGTTAGTGGGGGCTAGCTATTTAGATATAGAAGATGTGGAGAATAGAAAAGATTACAATGTCGGGGGAGGGGGGGGGGAGGGGGATATCAATGAGACAGAGTATCTCGACGAAATGACACGGCGGAGATTCAGGCGATAAGTGTGAAATCCTTTCTAGGTGGTCTAGACTACAATGGTGCAGGAGAAGGTCACCCTTTATGATGTCCCTGGTGCCCTTATATAGAACTACTTGTGGGAGGCTTCCATGTGGGTGCATAGGGCATATAGGGCTTGGAGTCTTGCCCTTACGTCTTTTTAGGATGCATGTAGGGTCTTTCTTCCTTATTCGTAGACTCCTCCCTTTTTCTGATATGTTGTATGGTGGTATCCCTCCTTCCAAGGTGGTGGCGAACCTTTTGGTGTCACTGGGATGTCTCGAGCTCTCGGGGTTCGTCTTGGCAGCAAAGGCAGATAGGTTGATACGGGATTTAACTTATCATCGACACACCACAATTGTGATTGCCACCCCCACCGACACTAGAGTGGGAAGCTAGGTCTTATAGGAGGTGGACCTAGACCACTCCGTTACAAAGAGGACGACAAGCACAAATGTTCTGTGCTGCCGGCACGCTGATCGAACCCATGCTACTTGTTGTTGACACACTGGACCCAAGCAGGTCACAACAATGTTGACCCCAAACACCCGCTCATGCACACCAAGAATACTACGACCGACACCAAATAGTCAGTGCTTCCAAGGCGATGCCTTGAAGAAGAAAGTAGGCGACCCATGCTATATATTGTCAGTTGTAAGAGAACTATTTCTCGGCCGATTTCAAATAGTCATTTCTTAGTTGAGCCGTTAGATGTCGAATTCTCTGCTTTTGCACTTACATGAATCTCAATGTTAAGCTAAAATGCTTCTTATTGTTATCTTAAAATTAATTAGTTCAATTATTTGTTAGTCACCGAAGGTAGAGGTACAACCAAACCGATAAAATAAACATTCAAGGTAACTCCATAGAACCAGACGTGTTTTATATGCACCAGCCAAATTAATATAAGCGCAACTATGAGTACAACAAGTTAAACACATACTACATACAAGGATGTTGGAGTTACAATGTTACGTGTGGTGACCAACCAATGGATATATCCATACAAGTAGTGCTTAAATTAATATAGAGTATTTTTAAGCACCACACCAGAAATAAATAAATTTAGAAAAAAAAACAACCATTACTAGATTGTTCTGTCGAGAGTGTTCAATTAAAACTGTAATTTGCTCGCAAATGTTTGCCCAAATGTCCATCCAGCCGGCACAATATTGTTAAACACAAGCGTCCGCCCATCCGTGCTGGTCAATCTGAATGAGAGCATCTTCCCGGTAAGATTAGCTAGAGATTGCCAGTTCGCGCCCCAGTTACGAGCCATTGGCGCCCATGTGTCTGAGTCAGAGCTCTTGATATCCATGGATTTGATCGAGCCGTCTGCTGCGACGTTGAACACGTTAACTAGGTTAAAATAATCGTGACCAGCAATCTTGAACCGCACCCCACCCTTCTTCACGCATGGAACCCTGCAAAAATTGGTTTTAGTAACTTGCAGACAGGCACATAGCAGTGGTAAATACTCATCCGTAGCTACCTCTGGTACATGACAGGGATGATGCCACCCTTGTAGACACCAATCTTCTCCCAGGCCGGCTGCGCCATGTCGAAGTGCGGTCTCGGAGGATTGCACCATCCTCCATTGTCACTCGGGAGTGCATAGTTAGGCGGGCAGAGGTTCGTGGCCGTGATTGTCACGGTGACACCGGGTTTGCAGAACATCGGGTCCGCAAGCTTGCGGTCACAAGCAATCTTGTAGCACTGACCGCATGACGCGCCGTCGTTGAAGAGCGCCTGGCTCAGCGCCGCCGTCCGCGTCCCGTAGCCCGCCGAGTACAGGTTGCCGTATCCACACGCCCCACCTGCGTTGAATCGAGCGTACGTATGCTTTCAGAACAGGCAGAACGAGATGTGGTATTCACTGTTCTATTGGCCTATACAGGGATTTTGAGATAAGCTAGTTACGTACCCATGGTGTCGGAGGCATCAGCGCCGCCGTAGAACGTGGCATGCGCCCTCAGCCATGTCGGTGCTTTGTCCGCGGCCATGGCCAACCCAGAGCACGCGAACATGAGAGCCACCACCGCAATAGCTCGAGCTGGAGCCGACGCCATGTCTGTCGCTGGATGCCCCTGCAAACTGAACTCGCGGACTAATCTGTACGTAGGTGATGTAGGAAGCTGTGTGTTCTTGGGATGATTATGTGCTTGTTCGTGTATCAGCCAGGATTTGCTTCTGACGGTTAGCTGTGTGATGATGTTTGGATGAATGTGTGTGTGCGTATATATAGCCTTTGCTTGTGATCAACCGACCGTAGGTGGAGGGACTCAGCAAGGTCATCAGTCATCACGAAAGGAGAGGGTAGCGTGCGCTTGTCGAGCCGCACCATGGCTTACGGGCTAATCCAAATTAATATTGTATATGCGCGCAGACACGTATGGTCCATTTGTGTTTGCCTTATAATACCAACTATTTATCGGTATCTGCCTGACACTTTCTGAAGAAATGGACGGCGTTTCGCGATTTTCAAGTGCTTGCTTGACGTTTCACTTTCAGGGGTGATATTTGCACGACTTTTTTGACTGTTATATAGTTCTGGGTATTCCATCCACGTTTCGCTGCGTCCGTCTGCGAAAGGATGTGTCTCCTCTGTTCCTTGAATCGAACGGATCACCGCACCTGGTCCTAAACATCGGCGGCGCCCGTGGGCATGCCGGAACGTAATGGTTTGTTCCTCAAGAAACAGAGAGTTGTCCTTGAGGCAGTGCAGGGTGCGTAATCTAACTAGATTAATCGTCTGCGAAGAGCAACTCCAACGCGGCGATTTAAACGGATACACATTTCATTCGCCTTTTGTCCGTTTGAATTGATCAGTTGGAGGGTTGTTTCCGTTTTTTCGTTTGGATCGACGCATGCATCCAATGCCGACCCGGCATAATCTCTCGCACGTGGACTTAAAAAAAATACAAACACGCTCAAACTTAACATAATTAAACATTAAACGCTAGTCAACCGCCGCCCAAAGTCCATTTAAGCATTAATAAAACATAAAAAAAATTGTGCCTCCCCGCGCGCTATCCTAGGTGTCATCGTCCTCCCCTGGGCCGATTAGGTCGATCAACGCTGGCGCCGGGCCAGCCAAGGGGAATGCTGCCTTCCAGGCCCACGCCACCTCCTGCGTCGGCTGCACTGCTATGCCGCGGCGGGCGCGCTCCTCCTCCTCCTCCCGTGCCCAGCGGCGCTCCACCTGCATCCGCCGCTCGCCCTCGGCGTGCTCCTCTATCAGCGCGCACCCTCCATTGTTCGAGGTACACCGTCTCTTGCTCCGGCGTCACGCCGAGCCACATGGGCGGCGTGTGGACCCACTCGCGGAGCTGGCCGGTCCATTGGTATCGCTCCCGCTCGGGCTCCGTGGGCGGCGGCTCAACCTTCGGCTCGGGGAGTGTGGCGACGGCGCGCGAGGGGGGGGGGAGGGGATGACATAGTCGCCGGCCGCTGACAACACGAGGGCCTCCTTTAGGCCCTCCCAGTGCGCGTCCTCGTCGCGCCTGCTCTCCTCCAATGCGCACTGCATCGCCGCCTCCAGCGCGGCCTGGTAGGCCACCTCCTTCTCCTCCTGCCACTTGACCTCCGGGGGCGGTGGTGGGATGGCGGGGTTGAGCTACATGCCGCGGCGGCGCTCCTCCTCATGCTCCAGCGCGAACAAGACCTCCCAGTTGGGAGAGTCTGGCACGTACGCAGGGAACCGCAGCTGCTCCGGCGTCAGTAACTCGCGGCGCCTGCGCACCTCCTTGGTGTGCGCCCGCACCAATCGGGCACCGCCAGCATCGAGATGCGGTGCAGGTCCAGATGACAACCATGTGGCAGGTTGACATCTGGATAGGGCAGTGGCTGGAGGTACTGCCAGTGCCATCACGCCTGGTGCACCGGGATGTACAGTCGCTCCCTTTCCTGTGGCAGCCCGCCGTGTTGAGGAGCCGGCAACGGCGACGTGCGGGACGAGCTGGCGCTGAGGCAGAGCTTCCCTTTGTCCTTGGCGAAGAACCCCGTGGCGAGCTAGGGTTTGGCCGTCGCCAGCGAGGGGGCAAGCTTGGCTAGATGTGGACAGGGAGAGGGAAGTGGATGAGCCCCCCCCCCCCGCACGCTTGCATTAGAAAGGAGGTGACCCACAACTTCCACCCACTGCTAGGCGGGCCCGAGGTAGGTGACTGTGTTTAATACGATTGCGGACGGTGGTTGGGCGACCGACAAGTGGGGCCACAACGGACACTGAACATACGCGTTTTGGGTTTGGGTGTGTGCGTTGGGCCAGAGTTTTGATCCGTTTCGATCCAAATAGACACGCTCGGATAGTTTAGGTCACCCAGTTGGAGTTGCTCTAAGTTTCGTCAATCATCGGAGATTCCATAGTGTGGTAGTAACATGAGGTTACAAACTTAAAACGAACGGGAAAAGCATATACGTACCAAGCGGTGACTAGTTTTTTGTTAATATTTTGATGAATTGCTTACCATATGTGTCATGTGGTGGTCTTTTTTTCTTTATAATTACAATAATGAAGACAAAAGATTTGTCCCATCTATTAATTCAACAATTAAGTAGATAAAATTGCTACTTGTGATCCGTGTTGGAATTTTTCCCGAAGAGGAGGTGAGATACAGTACAGTAGACACAAATATTTACCTCATGAACAACACCTGCATACACAAAAGTAAATACTTGCACCCAACGCGGGCAAGAGGGTTGTCAATCTACTTGAACTCATTACTTGCAATGATCAAATCTTGTATAGGTAGATGGATAAACTACAAAACAAAATAAAAGTAATAAAATTGCAGCACCGTATTTTTGGATTTTATAATATGATAAAGGTAGACCCGGGGCCGTAGTTTTCACTAGAGACTTCTCTCTCGAACACATAACATACGGCGGGTGAATAAATTACTATTAGGCATTGATAGAAATGTGCATAATTATGACGATATCCAAAGCAATGATTATGTATATATGCATCACGTCCGAGACAAGTAGACCGACTCCTGCCTGCATCTACTACTATTACTCCACCAATCGATCACTATCCAGGGATGACATGATGTATCTATGGTATTAAGTTCATGAAAAACGGAGTAACGCCTTAAGCAAGATGACATGATGTAGACAGAGTAAACCCAACCAATAAGAATAAACTCCATCATTTTACCCTTAATGACAACAATACAAATATGTGTCTTGTCCTCTTCTGCCACAGGGATATAGAGCACCGTAAGATTGAACCCATCACAAAACATCTCTCCCACTGAAGATAAATCAATCTAGTTGGTCAAACCAAATGGCTAAATCGGAGAGAAATACAAAACTATAACAATCATACATAATAAAGTTCATAACAGACTCAATTACTTCTCATGAATATTCAGATCATAAACCCACAATTCATCGGATCCCCACAAACACAACACAAAAGAAGATTGCATCGAATAGAACTCCAAGAACATCGAGGAGAACATTGTATTGAAGTTCAAAGAGAGAGAAGACACCATCTAGCTACTAGCTATGGACCCATAGGTATGTGATACGTCTCCAACGTATCTATAATTTTTGATTGCTCCATGCTATATTATCTACTATTTTGGACATTATTGGGCTTTATTATCCACTTTTATATTATTTTTGGGACTAACCTATTAACCGGAGGCCCAGCCTAGAATTGCTGTTTTTTTTGCCTATTTTAGGGTTTCGAAGAAAAGGAATATCAAACGGAGTCCAAACGGAATGAAACCTTCGGGAACGTGATTTTCTCACCGAACATGATCCAGGAGACTTGGACCCTACATCAAGAAACAAAGGAGGAGGCCACGAGGTAGGGGGGCGCGCCTACCCCCTCAGGTGCGCCCTCCACCCTCGTGGGCCCCCTGTTGCTCCACCGACGTACTCCTTCCTCCTATATATATCTACGTACCCCCAAACGATCAGATACGAAGCCAAAACCCTAATTCCACCGCCGCAACTTTCTGTATCCACGAGATCCCATCTTGGGGCCTGTTCCGGAGCTCCGCCGGAGGGGGTATCCATCACGGAGGGCTTCTACATCAACACCATAGCCCCTCCGATGAAGTGTGAGTTGTTCACCTCAGACCTACGGGTCCATAGTTATTAGCTAGATGGCTTCTTCCCTCTTTTTGGATCTCAATACAATGTTCTCCCCCTCTCTTGTGGAGATCTATTCGATGTAATCTTCTTTTTGCGGTGTGTTTGTTGAGACCAATGAATTGTGGGTTTATGACCAAATCTATCTATGAACAATATTTGCATCTTCTCTGAAGTCTTTTATGTATGATTGGTTATCTTTGCAAGTCTCTTCGAATTATCAGTTTGGTTTGGCCTACTAGATTGATCTTTCTTGCAATGGGAGAAGTGCTTTGCTTTGGGTTCAATCTTGCGGTGTCCTTTCCCAGTGATAGTAGGGGCAGCAAGGCACGTATTGTATTGTTGCCATCGAGGATAACGAGATGGGGTTTTCATCATATTGCATGAGTTTATCCCTCTACATCATGTCATCTTGCTTAAGGCATTACTCCGTTTTTATGAACTTAATACTCTAGATGCATGCTGGATAGCGGTCGGTGAGTGGAGTAATGGTAGTAGATGCAGGCAGGAGTCGGTCTACTTGTCTCGGACGTGATGCCTATATACATGATCATACCTAGATATTCTCATAACTATGCTCAATTCTGTCAATTGCTCAACAGTAATTCGTTCATCCATCGTAAAATACTTATGCTCTTGAGAGAAGCCACTAGTAAAACCTATGGCCCCCGGGTCTATCTTCATCATATTAATCTTCTAATACTTAGTTATTTCCTTTGCTTTTATTTTACTTTGCATCTTTATCACAAAAATACCAAAAATATTATATTAGCATATCTATCAGATCTCACTCTCGTAAGTGACCGTGAAGGGATTGAAAACTCCTTTTCGCGTTGGTTGCGAGGAGCTATTTGCTTTGTGCAGGTACAAGGGACTCGCGCGTAGCCTCCTACTGGATTGATACCTTGGTTCTCAAAAACTGAGGGAAATACTTACGCTACTTTGCTGCATCATCCCTTCCTCTTCGGGGAAAACCAACATAGTGCTCAAGAGGTAGAAGTATGTGGTGAACAATTCATGCATCATCTAAAGGCGGCAAGGATGATGTATAAGGCCTTCGTGATTGATTTCCCTACGACAGAATACCGGAAAAGGTCTCCAGATGGGATCGCGGAAGAATAGAAACTTGTGGCGGCGGAAAAAGGGTTTCAGGTGGCTCTTTGTTGGTTTCCCAATATTTGAGAATTTATAGAGGTGGAATTTGGTCAGACAGAGCCTCGTGGGACCCACAAGGTAAATAGGACGCCCCCAGGGCGCACCTTGTTTCCTTGCCATCTCCTCGATTGTCGTCTGATCTCCTCCTGAATCTTTTAGGGTCTCTCTTGTCCTGAAAAAAATGTCAAAAAGTTTTGTAGCGTTCGGACTCCGTTTGGTACCGACTTTCTAGAAAACCAAAAACAAGCGGAAAACATCAACTAACACTAGGCACTGGTTTAATATATTAGTCCCAAAAAATGATATAAATAGCACAAAAAGTCATATAAAGAGTCCAAGATTGATAATATAATAGCATAAAACAATCAAAAATTATAGATACGTTGAAGACGTATCAAGAATTTCCTAGTTAATTATGTCTCAGGGCTAACCAAACAAAAACTTGCTCACCACCCATGACGAGGATAGCGCAGCTCCGACTCTAACGGAGTGCTACAAATGAGAACTATGTAAGGCTCGAGCTGTCGAAGTCGATCGAACGAACCACCTATTGCCTGTCATCGTCGCCAGTGGGGCCTGCCACCGCAACTTTGACTTCACAACAGCAAACAAACTGAACAAATGTGTGGACTCACCGGAGTAGAGCTGACTACCGCAACCATTGCAGCGTCTCCAACAACACTCGTCCCCACCATCATCGCCACAAAAATCCCGACGCCTTCATCATTGTCATCCATCAATCACCGCCGTGACCGTCGCAATGATCCCCACATCCTCACGCATCCATTGGACCCTCATCCTAGTGACCAAGAACAATGCCCCTGGAGGGGAGCATGATGTAGAGCAAGGTTTTTTATCGGACCTCAACGAAATATGCGAAATTTTAGAAATTTTGCATATTTCAGTAATTATTTCTGATTTTGAGATTTCAAATTTCACTTAATTTTAATGAATTCAAATGTAGTTAAATTTATTTTGAAATTAGTTTGAACCTGCCTTAAAATTTCGGGATTAAAAATATTTCGGACCCCACTGAAATATGTGAAATTTTGAAAATTTAGCTGAAATTTTTAACCATGATGAAGTGCACCACTATCGTTTGATCGCGAAGAGATATAAGGTTTCCTACGATGTGGCTCATGAAGAGAGCCAAGCACCACGCCACGACAATGTCTCCAAGAAGAATGTAGCGCCCGAAGGAGTCACCGCTGCAAGCCTCGGCCAAGAGCCAAGGGCAAAGTTTTCACTCGGTATTGCCTTGCGCCCACCTAAACCACGAGACATGCCGATCCACTAAATAAACCCCACCCACCATAGGAAGATCTTCGCACGTCAGGCCGCCACATGGACCGCTGCACCACGACATCGACAATCTAGGACCGCAGTCCCAAATTATGGGCAGCATGCCTGCGCACATCCGAGCGACCATCCACTCAATCGCACATGTTGTCCGCTGACACCACACACACAACGTCCACTACCATTGCCTCCGGATGATCTGGGCGCTAGGTCCTAGATCCCCACTAGCTCGAACCACCCTGAGGGCCCCTATGCCATGGTCCACCTTGCCACGCAAATGAGGAGCACTATCATAAGATCCATGGTTCGGAGCCGTCTCTCTGGCTTTTGATAACCCACAAGTATAGAGGATAATTTGTAGCCTTTGTCAAAAAATAAGAGTGTCGAACCCAAGGAGGAACTAAAGGTAGAATAAATATTACCTCAAGTTCTATCGACCACTGATACAACTCTACGCACACTTTAACGTTCGCTTTACCGGAAACGAGTATGGAACTATTTTGCAAGGATAAAACTACGAGTACTTTGCGAGAATAAAACTACGGATAAATTGCAAGGAAATAAAAGTGGAAAGCTTTTGTGAAGGAAATATGCCCTAGAGGCAATAATAAAGTTGTTATTTATATTTCCTTATATCATGATAAATGTTTATTATTCATGCTAGAATTGTATTAACCGGAAACTTAGTACATGTGTGAATACATAGACAAACATGTGTCACTAGTATGCCTCTACTTGACTAGCTCGTTAATCAAAGATGATTAAGTTTCCTAGCCATGGACAAAGAGTTGTCATTTGATGAACGGGATCACATCATTAGAGAATTATGTGATTGACTTGACCCATCCATTAGCTTAGCACGATGATCGTTTAGTTTACTGCTATTGTTTTCTTCATAACTTATACATGTTCCTATGACCATGAGATCATGCAACTCCTGAATACCGGAGGAACACTTAGTGTGCTATCAAACGTCACAACGTAACTGGGTGACTATAAAGATGCTCTCAGGTGTCTCCGATGGTGTTTGTTGAGTTGGCATAGATCGAGATTAGGATTTGTCACTCTGTGTATCGGAGAGGTATCTCTGGGCCCTCTCGGTAATGCACATCACTATAAGCCTTGCAAGCAATGTGACTAATGAGTTAGTTACGGGATGTTGCATTACGGAACGAGTAAAGAGACTTGCCGGTAATGAGATTGAACTAGTTATTGAGATACCGACGATCGAATCTTGGGCAAGTAACATACCGATGACGAAGGGAACAACGTATGTTGTTATGTGGTTTGACCGATAAATATCTTCGTAGAATATGTAGGAACCAATATGAGCATCCAGGTTCCGCTATTGGTTATTGACCAGAGATGAGTCTCGGTCATGTCTACAGTTCTCGAACCCGTAGGGTCCGCACGCTTAATGTTTTGTGACGATCGGTATTATGAGTTTATATGTTTTGATGTACCGAAGGTAGTTTGGAGTCCCGGATATGATCACGGACATGACGAGGAGTCTCGGAATGGTCGAGACATAAAGATCGATATATTGGAAGGCTATGTTTGGACACCGGAATAGTTCCGGGTGAGTTTGGGCATTTACCGGAGTGCCCGGGGGGGGGGGGGTTACCGAAACCCCCGGGGAGTATATGTGCCTTATTGGGCCTTAGTGGAAAAGAGGAGAGGAAGGCCAGGGTGGAGGGCGCGCCCCCTAGCCCAATCCAAATTGGGTGGGGGCCGGTCCCCCTTCCTTCCCTCTCTCTCCCCTTTCCTTCTCTCCTACTCTAACAAGAGAAAGGGGGAATCCTACTCCCACCGGGAGTAGGGCTCCCCCCTTAGGCGTGCCATAGAGGGCTGGCCCTCCCCCTCCTCCACTCCTTTATATACGGGGAGGGGGGCACCCCATAGACACACAAGTTGATCTCTTAGCCATGTGCGGTGCCCCCTCCACAGATTTCCACCTCGGTCATATCGTTGTAGTGCTTAGGCGAACCCCTGCGTCGGTAACTTCATCATCACCTTCATCACGCCGTCGTGCTAACAAAGCTATCCCTCGACACTCAACTGGATCTAGAGTTCGTGGGACGTCACCGAGCTGAACATGTGCAGATCGCGGAGGTGCCGTACCTTCAGTGCTAGGATCGGTCGGATCGTGGAGACGTACGACTACATCAACCGCGTTGTCATAATGCTTCCGCTTACGGTCTACGAGGGTACATGGACAACACTCTCCCCTCTCATTGCTATGCATCACCTAGATGGATCTTGCGTGTGCGTAGGATTTTTTTTGAAATTACTGCGTTACCCATCAGTGGCATCCGAGCCTGGTCTATGCGTAGATGTTATATGCATGAGTAGAACACAAAGGAGTTGTGGGCGTGTCTATATACATATTGCTTGCCGTCACTAGTTGATTCTTGATTCAGCGGTATTGTTGGATGAAGCGGCTCAGACCGACATTATGCGTACGCTTACGCGAGACTGGTTCTACCGACGTGCTTCGCACACAGGTGGCTAGTGGGTGTCAGTTTCTCCAACTTTAGTTGAATCAAATTCAATGAACATGGTTCTGTCTGAAGATCAAAAAGCAATCACTATATCGCGTTTGTGGTTTTTGATGCGTAGGTAAGAACGGTTCTTGCTCAGCCCGTAGCAGCCTCGTAAAACTTGCAACAACAAAGTAGAGGACGTCTAACTTGTTTTTGCAGGGCATGTTGTGATGTGATATGGTCAAGACATGATGCTAAATTTTATTGTATGAGATGATCATGTTTTGTAATAGAGTTATCGGCAACTGGCAGGAGCCATATGGTTGCCACTTTATTGTATGAAATGCAATCGCCATGTAATTGCTTTACTTTATCACTAAGTGGTAGCGATAGTCGTAGAAGAAATAGTTGGGTGATATGACAACGATGCTTCAATGGAGATCAAGGTGTCAAGCCAGTGATGATGGTGATCATGACGGTGCTTTGGAGATGGAGATCAAAGGCACAAAGATGATGATGGCCATATCATATCACTTATATTGATTGCATGTGATGTTTATCCTTTATGAATCTTATTTTTCTTAGTTCGGTGGTAGCATTATAAGATGATCTCTCACTAAATTTGAAGGTATAAGTGTTCTCCCTGAGTATGCACTGTTGCTACAGTTCATCGTGCCGAGACACCACGTGATGATCGGGTGTGATAAGCTCTACCTTCACATACAACGGGTGCACACCAGTTTTGCACACGCGGAATACTCGGGTTAAACTTGACGAGCCTAGCATATGCAGATATGGCCACGGAACACTGAGACCGAAAGGTCAAGCGTGAATCATATAGTAGATATGACCAACATAGTGATGTTCACCATTGAAAACTACTCCATCTCACGTGATGATCAGACATGGTTTAGTTGATATGGATCACGTGATCACTTAGATGATTAGAGGGATGTCTATCTAAGTGGGAGTTCTTAAGTAATATGATTAATTGAACTTTAATTTATCATGAACTTAGTACCTGATAGTTTTTTGCATGTCTATGTTGTTGTAGATAGATGGCCCGTGTTGTTGTTCCGTTGAATTTTAATGCGTTCCTAGAGAAAGCTAAGTTGAAAGATGATGGTAGCAATTACACGAACTGGGTCCGTAACTTGATGATTATCCTCATTGCTGCACAGAAGAATTACGTCCTGAAAGCACCGCTAGGTGACAAACCCGCTGCAGGAGCAACGCCAGATGTTATGAACACCTGGCAGAGAAAAGCTGATGACTACTCGATAGTTCAGTATGCCATGCTTTACGGCTTAGAACCGGGACTTCAACGATGTTTTGAACGTCATGGAGCATACGAGATGTTCCAGGAGTTGAATTTAATATTTCAAGCAAATGCCCGGATTGAGAGATATGAAGTCTCCAATAAGTTCTACAGCTACAAAATGGAGGAGAATAGTTCTGTTAGTGAACATATACTCAGAATGTCTGAGGACCACAACCACTTGACTCAGCTGGGAGTTAATCTTCCTGATGATAGTGTCATTGACAGAGTTCTTCAATCACTGCCACCAAGCTACAAGAGCTTCATGATGAACTATAATATGCAAGGGATGGATAAGACGATTCCCGAGCTCTTCGCAATGCTAAAGGCTGTGGAGGTAGAAATCAAGAAGGAGCATCAAGTACTGATGGTCAACAAGACCACCAGTTTCAAGAAAAAGGGGAAAGGGAAGAAGGGGAACTTCAAGAAGAACGGCAAGCAAGTTGCCGCTCAAGTGAAAAATCCCAAGTCTGGACCGAAGCCTGAGACTGAGTGCTTCTACTGCAAAGGGACCGGTCAGTGGAAGCGGAACTGCCCCAAGTATTTGGCAGAGAAGAAGGATGGCAAAGTGAAAGGTATATTTGATATACATGTTATTGACGTGTACCTTACTAATGCTCACAGTAGTGCCTGGGTATTTGATATTGGTTTTGTTGCTAATATTTGCAACTCGAAACAGGGGCTACGGATGAAGCGAAGATTAGCTAAGGACGAGGAGACGATGCACGTGGGAAATGGTTCCAAAGTCGATGTGATCGTCGTCGGCACGCTACCTCTACATCTACCTTCAGGATTAGTTTTAGACTTAAATAATTGTTATTTGGTGCCAACGTTGAGCATGAACATTATATCTGGATCTTGTTTAATGCGAGACGGTTATATATTTAAGTCAGAGAATAATGGTTGTTCTATTTATATGAGTAATATCTTTTATGGTCATGCACCCCTAATGAATGGTCTATTTTTACTAAATCTTGATAATAGTGATACACATGTTCATAGTATTGAAGCCAAAAGATATAAGTTTAATAATGATAGTGCAACTTATTTGTGGCACTGCCGTTTAGGTCATATTGGTGTAAAGCGCATGAAGAAACTCCATGCTGATGGACTTTTGGAATCACTTGATGCTTGCGAACCATGCCTCATGGGCAAGATGACTAAGACTCCATTCTCCAGAACAATGGATCGAGCAACAGACTTGTTGGAAATAATACATACTGATGTATGCGGTCTGATGAGTGTTGATGCTCGCGGCGGGTATCATTATTTTCTTACCTTCACAGATGATTTGAGCAGATATGGGTATATCTACTTGATGAAACATAAGTCTGAAACATTTGAAAAGTTCAAAGTATTTCAGAGTGAAGTGGAAAATCATCGTAAGAAGAAAATTAAGTTTCTATGATGTGATCGTGGAGGAGAATATTTGATTTACGTGTTTGGTCTTCATTTGAAGCAATGCGGAATAGTTTCGCAACTCACGCCACCTGGAACACCACATCGTAATGGTGTGTCCGAACGTCGTAACCGCACTTTATTAGATATGGTGCGATCTATGATGTCTCTTACTGATCTACCGCTATCGTTTTGGGGTTATGCTTTAGAGACGGCTGCATTCATGTTAAATAGGGCACCATTTAAATCCGTTGAGATGACACCTTATGAACTGTGGTTTGGCAAGAAACCCAAGTTATCGTTTCTTAAAGTTTGGGGCTGAGATGCTTATGTGAAAAAGCTTCAACCTGACAAGCTCGAACCCAAATCGGAGAAATGTGTCTTCATAGGATACCCAAAGGAGACTGTTGGGTACAACTTCTATCATAGATCCGAAGGCAAGATATTTGTTGCTAAGAATGGATCCTTTCTAGAGAAGGAGTTTCTCTCGAAAGAAGTGAGTGGGAGGAAAGTATAACTTGACGAGGTAATTGTACCTACTCCCTTATTGGAGAGTAGTTCATCATAGAAATCAGTTCCAGTGGTTCCTACACCGGTAAGTGAGGAAGCTAATGATGATGATCATGAAACTTCTGATCAAGTTACTACTGAACCTCGTAGGTCAACTAGAGTAAGATCCGCACCAGAGTGGTACAGTAATCCTGTTTTGGAGGTCATGTTACTTGACCATGATGAACCTACGAACTATGAGGAAGCGATGATGAGCCCAGATTCCGCAAAATGGCTTGAGGCCATGAAATTTGAGATGGGATCCATGTATGAGAATAAAGTGTGGACTTTGGTTGACTTCCCCATGATCGGCAGGCCATAGAGAATAAATGGATCTTCAAGAAGAAGGCTGACGCCGACGGTAATGTTACTGTCTACAAAGCTCGACTTGTTGCAAAAGGTTTTCGACAAGTTCAAGGAGTTGACTATGATGAGACCTTCTCGCCCATAGCGATGCTTGATGACCCACAAGTATAGGGGATCTATCGTAGTCCTTTCGATAAGTAAGAGTGTCGAACCCAACGAGGAGCAGAAGGAAATGATAAGCAGTTTTCAGCAAGGTATTCTCTGCAAGCACTGAAATTATAGGTAATAGATAGTTTTGTGATAAGATAATTTGTAACGAGCAACAAGTAACAAAAGTAAATAAAGTGCAGAAAGGTGGCCCAATCCTTTTTGTAGCAAAGGACAAGCCTGGACAAACTCTTATATAGAAGAAAGCGCTCCCGAGGACACATGGGAATTATCGTCAAGCTAGTTTTCATCAGTTCATATGATTCGCGTTCGGTACTTTGATAATCTGATATGTGGGTGGACCGGTGCTTGGGTATTGTCCTTACTTGGACAAGCATCCCACTTATGATTAACCTCTATTGCAAGAATCCGCAACTACAACAAAAGTATTAAGGTAAACCTAACCATAGCATGAAACATATGGATCCAAATCAGCCCCTTACGAAGCAACGCATAAACTAGGGTTTAAGCTTCTGTCACTCTAGCAACCCATCATCTACTTATTACTTCCCAATACCTTCCTCTAGGCCCAAATAATGGTGAAGTGTCATGTGGTCGACGTTCACATAACACCACTAGAGGGGAGACAACATACATCTCATCAAAATATCGAACAAATACCAAATTCACATGACTACTAATAGCAAGACTTCTCCCATGTCCTCAGGAACAAACGTAGCTACTCACAAAGCATATTCATGTTTATAATCAGAGGGGTATTAATGTGCATATAGGATCTGAACATATGATCTTCCACCAAGTAAACCAACTAGGATGAACTACAAGGAGTAATCAACACTACTAGCAACCTACAGGTACCAATCCCAGACTTAGAGACAAGAATTGGATACAAGAGATGAACTAGGGTTTGAGAGGAGATAGTGCTGGTGAAGATGTTGATGGAGATTGACCCCCTCCCGATGAGAGCATTGTTGGTGATGACGATGGTGATGATTTCCCCCTCCTGGAGGGAAGTTTCATCGATAGAACAGCTCTGCCGGAGCCCTAGATTGGTTCCGCCAAGGTTCCGCCTCGTGGCGGCGGAGTCTCGTCTCGAAAGCTTGCTTATGATTTTTTCCTCAACGAAAGACTCCATATAGCATAAGATGGGCATCGGAGGGCCACCAGGGGGCCCACGAGGCAGGGGGCGTGCCCAGGGGGGTAGGGCGCCCCCACCCTCGTGGCTGGTGAGTGGCCCCCCTCTGGTACTTCTTGCGCTCGGTATTTTTTATATATTCTGAAAATAACTTCCGTGAAGTTTTAGGACTTCTGGAGCTGTGCATAATAGGTCTCTAATATTTGCTACTTTTCTAGCCCAGAATCCCAGCTGCGGGCATTCTCCCTCTTTATGTAAACCTTGTAAAATAAGAGAGAATAAGCATAAGTATTGTGACATAATGTGTAATAACAGCCCATAATGCAAGAAATATCGATATAAAAGCATGATGCAAAATGGATGTATCAACTCCCCCAAGCTTAGACCTCGCTTGTCCTCAAGCGAAAGCCGAAATCGAAAAATATGTCCACATGTTTAGAGATAGAGGTGTTGATAAAAATAAAATACGGACATGAGGGCATCATGATCATTCTTAGAACAGCAGCTTATATAATTATTGTCATATGATCTCTTATGCTAGAGTAACAATTCAATCACAATTTCAAGTATGAATCATAAACTTCATTGAAAACTAACAAAATATAATCTCAGTCATTGAAGAAATTGCAATTTATCATAACATAGGAAAGAGTCAATATAAGAGCTTTTCAGCAAGTCCACATACTCAACCATCTTTTAGTCTTTCACAATTGCTAACACTCATGCAATATTTATGGGTATGAAGTCTTAATCGGACAAAGAGAAAGATAGGGGCTTATAGTTTTTCCTCCCAACGTTTTACCTCAAGGGTAATGTCAACAATAATAGTTCATGAAAACTCACATCCAATTATCCATATATACCAGGATCTTTCCAACATATTGTGCTTTCCAAAAGATAAAATGTAAAAAGGAAAGGTGAGGATCACCATGACTCTTATGTAAGTTAGGAGATAAAAGTAAAAGATAGGCCCTTCGCAGAGGGAAGCAGAGGTTGTCATGCGCTTTTATGGTTGGATGCACAAAATATTAATGCGAAAGAACATCACTTTATATTTCCACATGTGATATGGACCTTTATTATGCAATCCGTCGCTTTTATTTCTTCCACATCACAAGATCGTATAAAGCTTATTTTCTCCCACACTAATAAGTCATACATATTTAGAGAGCAATTTTTATTGCTTGCACCGATGACAACTTACTTGAAGGATCTTACTCAATCCATAGGTAGATATGGTGGACTCTCATGGCAAAACTGGGTTTAAGGGAGCACAAGTAGTATCTCTACTTGGTGCAAAGAGTTTAGCTAGCATGAGGGGGAAAGGCAAGCTCAACCATGTTGGATGATCCATGGCAATATAATTTATCTTAGATGTAAGAAAACATAACCCATTATGTTGTCTTCCTTGTCCAACGTCAACTCTTTAGCATATCAGATTTTAATGAGTGCTCACAATCATAAAAGATGTCCAAGATAGTATATTTATATGTGAAGACCTCTCTTTCTTTATTACTTCTTATTAATTGCAATGATGCCCAAAACTATGTTTGTCAACTCTCAACAACTTTTATTCATAATACTCTTTATATGTGAGCTCATTACTCTCCATAAGATCCTTATGATCTCTTTTATTTCTTTTTATTCTTTTCTCTTTTCTTTTATTCACTCAAGATCATGGCAAAATAATCAAGCCCTTGACTCAACACTAATCTTTATTATATAGCTCACTGACTCGATTACATAGAGGGATCATAAAGCAAAACTCAAAACTAGATCATACCAAAAACTTTATTCTACTAGATCAAGATATTACTAAAAGGATCGAACTAAGAAAAATGATAAAGATAGAGATGTGATGGTGATACGATATCGGGGCACCTCCCCCAAGCTTGGCAGTTGCCAAGGGGAGTGCCCATACCCATGTGATTATGTCTCCTTTTTCGGGGATGGTGATGTGATATTCTTGACGATGATGTCCCTCAGAATACGATTTGCCTCCTCGAGCTTATTGACTTGCTGCTTGAGGTCCATTATTTCCTTTCGAAGCTTTCCTGTAACAGCCAAAGCTCCTTGCACCCAAGGGTGTTGCATAGCTGCGGGAGAACAAGTGACACTCTTTTTCATATTTTCATAAGAAAGAAATCTAACATTGGAAGGGATAACCGAGTTTGGGATAGCCGAGCTCTGTAGTTCCCCCATTGTGAATCCAGCTCAGAAGTGAGAAGTGACTTCTTGATCCTCCTCCATGGCATCTATCCTCTTCAAATCAGCCTCCATCTCTTCCTCCGTTGCTGGCCCAAAGTGGTCAGCACTGCTGTTTTTCATTGATCTCGATGCCGGATGAGACACCCGGCTCTCCCCGACTGACTCTTGCGAAGACATCTTGCTCTAATCTGCAGCAGCAACATCTCAAAACACAAACAGAGGATAATTGCGTGATACGGGAGTCAAAACCTTCGGGAGATTATATAATGAATTTTTACCGACCAAAATACGTAACGTGCAAGAAAACAGAGTCCGGGGAGCGCACGAGGTGCCCATGAGGTAGGGGGGCGCGCCCAGGGGGTAGGGCACGCCCTCCACCCTCGTGTCCTTCCTGGACTACTTTTTATTTTTCTATTTTTCTAAATATTCCAAAACGGAGAAAAATTGCCATTAGAACTGTTTTGGAGTCGGTTTACTTACCGTACCACATACCTATTCCTTTTCGGAGTCTGAAACGTTCCGGAAAGTGTCCCTTATGTATTCCTCCGGGGTTACGGTTTCAATAACATTGGTTTCAACATTTATAGGATTACCTGAGATATAATGTTTGATTCTTTGACCGTTCACCACCTTCGGATTTGTGCCTTCGAAGTTGTTGATTTTTATGGCACCGGAACGATAGACCTCCTCGATAACGTAAGGACCTTCCCATTTAGAGAGAAGTTTTCCTGCAAGAAATCTTAAACGAGAGTTGTATAGCAATACATAGTCACCTACATTAAACTCACGCTTTTGTATCCTTTTGTCATGCCATCTTTTAACTTTTTCTTTAAACAATTTGGCATTCTCATAGGTTTGGGTTCTCCATTCATCAAGCGAGCTAATGTCAAATAACCTCTTCTCACCGGCAAGTTTGAAATCATAGTTGAGCTCTTTAATAACCCAATATGCCTTATGTTCTAGTTCGAGAGGTAAGTGACATGCTTTTCCATAAACCATTTTATATGGAGACATACCCATAGGATTTTTATATGCAGTTCTATAGGCCCATAATGCATCATCAAGTTTCTTGGACCAATTCTTTCTAGATCTATTAACAGTCTTTTGCAAAATTAATTTGAGTTCTCTATTACTCAATTCTACTTGACCACTAGACTGTGGGTGATAAGGATATGCAATTCTATGATTAACATCATACTTAGCAAGCATTTTACGGAAAGCACCATGAATAAAATGTGAACCACCATCAGTCATTAAATATCTAGGGACTCCAAACCTCAGAAAAATAACTTCTTTAAGCATCTTAATAGAGGTCTTATGATCAGCACTACTAGTTGGAATAGCTTCTACCCACTTAGTAACGTAATCGACAGCAACTAAAATATGTGTATATCCATTAGAGGCAGGAAACCGTCCCATATAATCAAAGCCCCAAACATCAAATGGTTCAATAACAACTGAATAATTTATAGGCATTTCTTGACGTCTACTAATATTACCAATTCTTTGATATTCATCACAAGATACAACAAACTTACGTGCATCCTTGAAGAGAGTAGGCCAATAAAAACCGGATTGCAATACCTTATGTGCAGTTCTATCTCCAGCGTGGTGTCCTCCATAAGCTTCAGAGTGACACTTGCGTAGGATCTGTTCATGTTCATGCTCAGGTACACAACGTCTAATAACACCATCTACTCCTTCTTTATAAAGGTGTGGGTCATCCCAGAAGTAATGTCGTAAATCATAGAAAAACTTTTTCTTTTGCTGGTATGTGAAACTAGGTGGTATAAAATTAGCAACAATGTAATTAGCATACCATGGAGCAGTATGAGAAGCATTTATGACATTTAGTTATTCATCACGAAAGCTATCATCAATAGGTTGTGGGTCATCCAGAACATTTTCCAACCTAGACAAGTTATCTGCAACGGGGTTCTCGGCTCCCTTTCTATCAATAATATGCAAATCAAATTCTTGTAGCAAGAGAACCCATATAATAAGTCTAGGTTTAGCATCTTTCTTTTCCATAAGATATTTAATAGCAGCATGATTAGTGTGAATAGTTACTTTAGAATCAACAATATAAGGTCTGAACTTATCACAAGCAAATACAACTGCTAAGAATTCTTTTTCAGTAGTAGCATAATTTCTCTGGGCATTGTCTAGAGTTTTACTAGCATATTGAATAACATTTAATTTCTTATCAACTGTTTGCCCTAGAACAACACCTACAACATAATCACTAGCATCGCACATAATTTCAAAAGGTAAATTCCAATCAGGTGGCTGAACGATAGGTGCAGAGATTAATGCTTTCTTAAGTATTTCAAATGCTTCTACACAATCATCATCAAAGATGAATGGTATATCTTTTTGTAATAAATTAGTCAGAGGCCGAGAAATTTTTGAGAAGTCCTTAATGAACCTCCTATAAAAGCCGACATGACCAAGGAAACTTCTTATACCTTTGATGTCCTTGGGACATGTCATCTTTTCAATAGCATCAACTTTAGCTTTATCAACTTCAATGCCCCTTTCAGAAATTTTGTGCCCCAAGACAATACCTTCATTAACCATAAAGTGGCATTTCTCCCAATTCAAGACAAGGTTAGTTTCTTCACATCTCTACAAAACTCTATCAAGGTTGCTTAAGCAATCATCAAAAGAGGATCCATAAACGGAGAAATAATCCATGAATACCTCACAAATCTTTTCACAAAAATCAGAGAATATAGCCATCATGCATCTTTGAAAGGTAGCAGGTGCATTACATAAACCAAAAGGCATACATCTATAAGCAAAAGTACCAAAAGGGCAAGTAAGAGTGGTCTTAGATTGATCATCAGCTGACGCAGGTATTTGAGAGAAACCAGAATAACCATCTAGAAAGCAAAAATGTGTATGTTTGGATAATCTTTCTAGCATTTGATCAATAAAAGGTAAGGGGTAATGATCTTTTTTAGTAGCCTTATTTAATTTGCGGAAATCAATTACCATCCTATAACCTGTAATAATTCTTTGTGGAATCAATTCATCTTTATCATTACGAACGACAGTAATACCTCCCTTCTTAGGAACACAATGGACAGGACTTACCCACTGACTATCAGCAACGGGATAAATTATACCTGCCTCAAGGAGCTTTAGTATTTCTTTTCTTACCACTTCTTTCATCTTAGGATTCAGCCGTCGTTGGTGATCAATAACCGGTTTGGCATCTTTCTCCAAATTTATTTTGTGTTGACATAGAGTGGGACTAATGCCCTTAAGATCATCAAGAGTATATCCAATAGCAGCACGGTGCTTCTTCAGAATTTTCAATAATTTTTCTTCCTCCTTCTCTGAAATGTTAGCACTAATAATAACAACATATATCTTCTTTTCATCAAGATAATCATATTTAAGAGTATCAGGCAATGGTTTAAGCTCAAACACGGGATCACCCTTGGGTGGAGGAGGATCCCCTAAGATTTCAACAGGCAAGTTGTGTTTCAGAATAGGTCCCTGTTTAAAGAACACCTCATCTATTTCCCTTCTTTCATTCATAAACATATCATTTTCATGGTCTAGCAAATATTGTTCTAAAGGATCACTAGGAGGTACGGCAATAGAAGCAAGACCAATAATTTCATCTTTACTAGGCAATTCCTCTTCACGATGTTGTGTACGAAATTTAGAAAAGTTGAACTCATGAGACATATCACCTAAACCAATAGTAACAACATCCTTTTTGCAGTCTATCCTAGCATTAACAGTGTTTAAGAAGGGTCTACCAAATATAATGGGACAAAAGCTATCTTGTGGGGAACCAAGAACAAGAAAATCAGCAGGATATTTAGTTTTCCCACACAAGACTTCAACATCTCTAACAATCCCAATTGGTGAAATAGTATCTCTATTGGCAAGTTTAATTGTGACATCAATATTTCTAACTCAGCAGGTGCAATATCATGCATAATTTCTCTGTATAAGTCAATAGGTATTGCACTAGCACTAGCACCCATATCACACAAGCCATGATAACAATAATCTCCTATTTTAACAGAAATAACAGGCATGCCTACCACAAGTCTATGTTTATCTTTAGCACAAGGTTTAGCAATTCTAGCAGTTTCATCATAGAAATAAATAACATGCCCATCAATATTATGAGCCAAGAGATGTGTCTTCATGCCCATCAATAAATAACATGCCTATCAAGTTTGGGGCTGCGATGCTTATGTGAAAAAGCTTCAACCTGATAAGCTCGAACCCAAATCGGAAATGTGTCTTCATAGGATACCCAAAGGAGACTGTTGGGTACACCTTCTATCACAGATCTGAAGGCAAGATATTTGTTGCTAAGAATGGATCCTTTCCAGAGAAGGAGTTTCTCTTGAAAGAAGTGAGTGGGAGGAAAGTAGAACATGACGAGATAATTGTACCTACTCCCTTATTGGAGAGTAGTTCATCACAGAAATCAGTTCCAGTGATTCCTACACTGGTAAGTGAGGAAGCTAATGATGATGATCATGAAACTTCTGATCAAGTTACTACCGAACCTCATAGGTCAACTAGAGTAAGATCCGCACTAGAGTGGTACGGTAATCCTGTTTTGGAGGTCATGTTACTTGACCATGATGAACCTACGAACTATGATGAAGCGATGATGAGCCCAGATTCCGCAAAATGGCTTGAGGCCATGAAATCTGAGATGGGATCCATGTATGAGAACAAAGTGTGGACTTTGGTTGACTTGCCCCATGATCGGCAGGTCATAGAGAATAAATGGATCTTCAAGAAGAAGACTAACGCTGATGGTAATGTTACTGTCTACAAAGCTTGACTTGTTGCAAAAGGTTTTCAACAAGTTCAAGGAGTTGACTATGATGAGACCTTCTCACCTGTAGCGATGCTTGATGACCCACAAGTATAGGTGATCTATCATAGTCCTTTCGATAAGTAAGAGTGTCGAACCCAACGAGGAGCAGAAGGAAATGATAAGCGGTTTTCAGCAAGGTATTCTCTACAAGCACTGAGATTAAAGGTAATAGATAGTTTTGTGATAAGATAATTTGTAACGAGCAACAAGTAACAAAAGTAAATAAAGTGCAGCAAGGTGGCCCAATCCTTTTTGTAGAAAAGTACAAGCCTAGACAAACTCTTATATAGAAGAAAGCGCTCCCGAGGACACATGGGAATTATCGTCAAGCTAGTTTTCATCACGTTCATATGATTCATGTTCGGTACTTTGATAATCTGATATGTGGGTGGACCGGTGCTTGAGTACTATCCTTACTTGGACAAGCATCCCACTTATGATTAACCTCTATTGCAAGCATCCACAACTACAATGAAAGTATTAAGGTAAACCTAACCATAGCATGAAACATATGGATCCAAATCAGCCCCTTACGAAGCAACACATAAACTAGGGTTTAAGCTTCTGTCACTCTAGCAACCCATCATCTACTTATTACTTCCCAATGCCTTCCTCTAATCCCAAATAATGGCGAAGTGTCATGTAGTCGACGTTCACGTAACACCACTAGAGGGGAGATGTCGGTGTCAAAACCGGCGGATCTCGGGTAGGGGGTCCCGAACTGTGCGTCTAGGCCGGATGGTAACAGGAGGCAGGGAACACGATGTTTTACCCAGGTTCGGGCCCTCTTGATGGAGGTAAAACCCTACGTCCTGCTTGATTAATATTGATGATATGGGTAGTACAAGAGTAGATCTACCACGAGATCAAGGAGGCTAAACCCTAGAAGCTAGCCTATGGTATGATTGTTGTTCTGTATGTTGTATATTCTATCGACTAGCCTGGCCCTGGTTTATATAATGCACCAGAGGCCTAGGTTAACAAGAGTCCTAGTCGAATACGCCGGTGGGGAGAAGTCCTTGTCTTGATCGCCAAGTCTTTGTGGAATCTTCCTTGTATGCGGCAGCTGTCCGAACTGGCCCATGAGTATACGGCCATGGGGGGCCTCGGCCCAATCTAATAGATCGGGAGACGATGTGGTGAGTACCCCCTAGTCCAGGACACCGTCAGTAGCCCCCTGAACCGGTCTTCAAGTTAGGGACGCTCCTCGATTCTTCCGAACTGTTCTTCATCTTCAGTCATCGGTCTTGAAAACTGGTTCAACAAATCTTCTTTATCTTCGATCTTGAGGATCGCCGAAATGCATTCGACGGGTTTACAAGTCGGGTATCCGAGGAGCCCCTTTAAGTTTCCGGCATTTATCAATGCCTTGTTATTTTTATGCCACACCTCGGGTTTGAAGTTGTTCCCGGGAGGCAGTGTCCTCTTGCGTCCGAGCTCCAACGCTGGACTGCATTAGAGGTATCTTTTGCAGCCGAGCACCAATGCCGGACTGCTTTCCGAGCTCCAACGCCGGAATGTATCCGAGTTTCAACGCCGGACTGTGTCCAAGCTCCAACGCCGGACTATATCCGAGGTGTCATATCACCTTGGTTCAAAAAAGTTGAAGGAGTTTAGCCGAGCTTAATGCCGGAAATGCCCTCTATGGAGCCAGCCACTAGCGCCCGAGCTTTATACCGGACTGCTTCCAAGGTGGTGCACCACCCCGACTATGGGCCAATTTTTTGTCAATATTTTTTATTGGTGCAATTTATTCTCTGCCGAGATATATAGCCAGTAGCCCTCAAGGTGTGTATCGGTCTAAAACCCGAGATGCACATGAAGGATGATGTAAGACCGCTGATCCCAGTAGCCGCTGAGACTCAGGTTGATTTGCAAAATCGTCCTGAGGATCAAGTCCTAGCTCAGCAGAATACTTCGGGACACTAAAAGCGGCGTGCTCAGTCCTCGAGACTCAGGTTGGGTGCGGCCGACCAACCTGAGGATCAAAATCTCCTCGGAAACTATATTGCACATAAAATTTTCTGCATTGGACAAGCAATGCAGTAGCCCCCGAGACACTGGTCGGGTGGCAACACCAGATCAGGGGATCAATGTGCCCCTTTAATATTTGTAAATAATGAGCCCGAAGCCCAGTAGCCCCCGAGCCTTAATGCGGGCACGGGTGGCCGAATTAAGGATCAATATCCATAGTAAAATCACAAATTATGTGTAATGACTCTATGTATCCAAGTACTTTACGTCATTAATGCTCGGATCCGCATTGTACAAAACTTTGTTGACCGACCATCGGCTTCCACCTCCTCGGCCAGTAGCCGAGGAGTGTTTGTCCTACTTCATAAAGCCTTTATGAGGGCAAGGATTTACAACAAACAAGGCAATCTGGCCATACGGTTTTATAAACAAAGGTATGCAGAGAGATATGTTATATTACTGTTTAACAAAAGAAATGTCTTCCAAAGAAAATAGTCGCGCTATCGGTTCCTTTCTTTGGGTTGTCATGCTAAGCATGATCATTAAACCTCAGCTCTAATGTAAGAGCAAAATATCGAGGATTTAGTTTGGGAGGCCAGTTAATAGCCCCCGGTAGTGTTCGGTGACAGTCGGGGTCAAGCCGTAAACACTTCGGCCAATGTTATGAACGGCCCGTCTTTTAACATAGTCATCGGATCGCTGACCAGTTTACGCTTATTGTGACAGTCAGTTTTCGGCTTTCTCCACTGAGGTGCTTAACCATGTGAGCTGGAAGCACAATCGCAGTGGTTCTCCCTTTGCACGCCTAGCCGAACAAAACGGAACGTAGGAAGCAAGTGCAGGAGCCGGGCAACCCAACTATTGACCGAAGACACAATTCGAAACCGATGCATATATAGCAATATCTGAGAATGTTTTTGCCGAATCCCTAAAGGTGTCCGGCGTTGCACTGCGAGACTAATGCTGGAAAAGCACAAATAGTTTAAAAGTGCCAAAAAGCTTGGAAAACCAAGAAACGTCAGTAAAAGCATGACGTCCGAACAAGATCAAGTGTTCGGTGCCAATCCAAAAATTGGTCTTAAAAAAGGAAGTGCTTCTGTCATGCTTTAACATGATACATCCTATCTCAAGACTTCGAGCGGGCCAGCCTACGGCTTCAACCTCCTATCCTGAGGGCGGAGTACTTCTCATTAGGCCAGTTTAGCATACTAAACTCTAGCGGCTTTGAGAGAGAAATTAGGCTCCCTGGCTAGTGACCGCACACTCGTGTCGAAAAAAGGAGTGATAAATAATAATAATAATAAAACTTTGCAACGACTAAGAAGAAGAACACTTATTATAAAGCGGCTCAAATAAACTTAAGAGCCCCCAAGTGACTTGAGTAAAAGAATGATTCCATGTACCGAAGTACTTATATCATATCTATGTTCAACCTAACTTTAAATGCGTCTTAACCGACCGTCGGCTTCTCCCTCTTCGGTCAAGGACCGAAAAGTGTTACGTACTCCATCTGTCGAGAATATCGACGGTGTTTCAAATAACCAGGCAATCAGGCCATAAGGCTGTAACAGACAAAGCGCGCTCAGGGAACTTATGCTATATTACTGCAAAGTGTAAGAAGCATCTTCGAAGAAAATAGTACCCCCACCGATACCTTTCTTCGGTGCTCATTGTTATTATGAGACTTGTGCAATATATTTTTTGTACTCATGAGTTCCGTTGTGTGCTGACCATCATTGAAAACAATAAGAGCGCTAGCTTTCGTCTTCACCCAGTCTGAGGTCCGGCTCGGGTGACCCGATTGTGACAATCGCAGAGGTGCTCCCTTTACTCCCTAGCCGAACAATCGGGAACGTAGGGGTAAACACAGGAGCGAGGCAACCCAGCTTGCAAATCGCTTAAGTCAATATGGTGCATATTGTGGCGTAATACACGAACAAGGAACGAAGCCGTACAAGTATAATCATATGCAAGAGGAAAAGCTTCATAAAGGAAGCCCCCAAGTAAACGGGGTATTTGAATTTATGCATCACAAACAAAGTTTGGACAAGGAAATTTTTTATAAGCAACTTTTTTCCAAAAAAGTATAATTCTTGGTCGAACCGAACACAAGTTAGAAATTAAAGCTTTGAGCATGAAAGCGACTTAGCTGGTTAATGTGTTCGGTATTGATGACGCGGTCCGAGCTTGATGCGGGGCAAGGTTCCATCCCCCAAGCCGGTCCCGAGGTGGCGGAGCGGAGAGCTCGACACGCCAAAGTGGTGACATAGCACGGTCAATGCAGACCGGCAGAGTGACGCCGAAGTCCCCGGATCATTTTCCTGTGCACAAAAAATAGTGCAAACCGGAGATAATAGTAATAATGATAATTAAAAAAATGTTGCATAATAAATAATTTATGCAAAGTGAGGAATAGAAGAAATATGGCCTAGCGCCGA
Source organism: Triticum urartu (assembly GCF_003073215.2). Lineage (NCBI taxonomy): Eukaryota > Viridiplantae > Streptophyta > Magnoliopsida > Poales > Poaceae > Triticum > Triticum urartu. The sequence continues at coordinate 533,301,868 of NC_053025.1, read as the reverse complement.
AGTCAATGTCGATGTAGGGCATCGGCATGATGTAGTAAAGGCGTGGCAAAGCCTGAATTCACAGGTCGGTCCGAGCTCCGGATGCGGCGTTCGCCGGACTATGTACGGAAACTGATGAACCACCATGCGACTGTCGTTAATGCGGCCACCATTTGACAGACCTGTGTACATATGATGGACAAACCAGAGTTATAATTCCTCGGGAAAAATGAACCCAAACAAGCAAAAAAAACTGGGATTAATAGCACCTGGTTTATTTGTTGTAGCCATCCGAAGGAAGGTGATTCCCAAAATTGGGACTCGCTCGGCACACCCATTGCCTGATGGGCGATAAAACGACGACATGGCAATGATGATAAAGGTTGGCTCGCTGAGGCAAAGTCCTCGGCCCAGCTAACGTGATGGAGTTGGTTGGCTAGTGACGCCGAAGTGTCCAGAGTAGGTTGATGAAGAGATGGCGAAGCCCCCGGTCCAGCCGAGATGTCGAAGTCTCGATGTCAGCCGATGAGTCGAAGTAGGTCAGTGTGATGGATAGCAGCTTGAAGAAGCAATAGTGCGGCCCTGTCGATGCAGGTCGTGACGTGGTCGATGCCGGCTTGATGAAGCGACCGTGCGGCGATGCCGGTATGCCCGCTCCGTGTAATCCGTGGGGTGGTGATGTTGATGATGATTTATCCTTCGCGATGCCGGACTCTTGTTCGGCTTGCCGAGATGATGATCCGAAGAAGTTGAGCTCGGCTAAAGTGACGACGTGTCTAGCGCAGGTCGGCAGCCGTGGAGTAATATTGCCGGGCTGGTTTGACACCAGCATGATGTTGAAGATCATGTTCAAAAGATCTTAAAGTTAGTGAGATGTGTTCAGGAACAAAACACAATACCCCATTCAAAACTTCCTTTAAAAGGGATGTCCGAAATCCCGTTCATAAAAAAGATGAACTCGGGTCGGATTCGTTTTCGCGCAGAAAACAGATCCGAAAAGTGATGCACTAATCGGAAGGTTTCCGGAGTTTGGACGGTCGGATCGATCTGAAATTTTGAGAGGTGGTAGATATAGGAATTCCGCAGCCGATCAACGGTTGGATCTTCCAAAGGACATCCGAGCTAGAAGCTGGACACCACGCCCTAAACTCATCCAAATTCTCATCCAGATTTGACAGGGCTCCGGTATATCGTGGATTGCCAGAGATTTCTCCATCGGAACTCGACGAAATTTTCCAGGGTTGTTATAGACCCAATTCCGCACAATTACACCAAAGCGATCGTCAAAGCGATACTCGAGAAGGTGGTGGAGGCAGATGCGAGTTCGCTGTCCAAAAAAACAACACAGTCGCTTGAGGGCAATGTTGACGTTGAGCCCCCGAGCTCCATAGATGATTCCTCCGTGATCTTGATGGAGATCGGAGTTGATGTTTGATGAAGGCCCTTGTCCGAACATGGTGATCCGAACACGGGGCGCAATTCTTGGTCGAACCAAGGTGACCAGTCGAACTGGCGACGAAGACGCCGAAGTCGCAATTGATCTGCAGACGAGCCATCGATCCTTTTGTCGATCACACAGCGGAACTCTCAATGAAAGCACCAATGTCGGTGTCAAAACCGGCGGATCTTGGGTAGGGGGTCCCGAACTGTGCGTCTAGGCCGGATGATAACAGGAGGCAGGGAACACGATGTTTTACCCAGGTTCGGGCCCTCTTGATGGAGGTAAAACCCTACGTCCTGCTTGATTAATATTGATGATATGGGCAGTACAAGAGTAGATCTACCACGAGATCAAGGAGGCTAAACCCTAGAAGCTAGCCTATGGTATGATTGTTGTTCTGTATGTTGTATATTCTATCGACTAGCCTGGCCCTGGTTTATATAATGCACCAGAGGCCTAGGTTAACAAGAGTCCTAGCCGAATACGCCGGTGGGGAGAAGTCCTTGTCTTGATCGCCAAGTCTTTGTGGAATCTTCCTTGTATGCGACAGCTGTCCGAACTGGCCCATGAGTATACGGCCATGGGGGGCCTCAGCCCAATCTAATAGATCGGGAGACGACGTGGTGAGTACCCCCTAGTCCAGGGCACCGTCAGGAGACAACATACATCTCATCAAAATATCGAACGAATACCAAATTCACATGATGTAGCGACCAGACCTCAAACGGTCCAATCTCTGTGCTCCGGTGTCATCCCTGGATCAGTAATGCTGACACCACACAGTACTTGAAGTATTTATAGCAGAGTTGCAATCACACACTTATTACATCGAGTGTCTCAAGAGAGAGCTTAGTACAATTAATATGGCTTAAGGTCATCTAATAACGATAACAACAGAAGGCTTGGAAGATAAGTGAGTCCATCAACTCCAACGGCATCACTGAGTATAGAACCATGACCTAAAACTCCTTAATTATCGTCTGAAAAGTCTGCAACATTAACGTTGCAGCCCGAAACGGGTCAGCACATGGAATATGCTGGCAATGTAACAAATAGAGAGTAATGGAATGAAACAGCTATTCTATATGCATATTTGGCTGGTGGAAAGCTCTATGATTACAGTTATGCGTAAAGCCAATTTTTCCCTACTACAAAGGAATAAATTTATTTAACTATCATGGTGGTTGTTAAACATTGAGAATGGTTGACAGCATTCTCAATCCCAATTAAGCATCATCATTAAACAAATCTGTCAAAATTAATTTAGAGTAACATGTTGAGATTCACATGATAATCCAGGTACTAGATACTCAAGATGTCCATAACCGGGGACACGGCTAACCATGATTAGTTTATACACTCTGCAGAGGTTTGCGCACTTTTCCCCACAAGATTCGATCGCCTCCGTTTGGTTTCTCGCACTACAAGGTGTTTGAGAAGACGGATGACTAAGACATAATCTTTCAAAAGCGCTAGCACCTTACGATGGGTAGACCGTACCACCTACATCCCCTACATCTGCTAGTCTACCACTGTAAGAGTTCGCACGACTTAGTCAACTATGCTAGAGCCCATAATAGCTTGTGGCTGCACACGGAAGTTTCTAGCATGAAAAATCTTATGATCCCTTTGAGCCTGGGTGGCGGTCCATAAAGAAAAACAGGCAATCCTGGAATACCCAGGTACCTCAATCCACCCAGATGTGTGTTTAAGTTGCCACCTTAAATAAACCATTAATTAACAATCTCACATCTGTCATGGATACACTCACCCAATCCACGTCTACTAGCATAGTATGGCATAATAAGCAAACGCAGAAGTGACTCCCAAAGGTTTGACAGTAAACAGGTAATAGGTACTATCTCAACTACTTCCCAAACCCATAATTTAATTAGATCCTAATCATGCAATGTGTAAGGATTGATCTAATGCAATAAAACTGGGTAGTAGGAGGTATGATCAAAGTGTTACTTGCCTTGCTGATGATCCGGGAAACCTAGCGATTCGAAGTAGCAAGCGGCGCACTCCGGGTACTCTATCGCAAAAAAACAAGCATACAATAAGTACTCAACTAATGCACAGGTAAAACTCAAATAAGAGATCTAACCAGAAGGTTCAACTTAAGAACTCCGGTTGGCAAAAAGAATCTAATCGAACGAAGCAATGGAAGACAAAATGACAAAAGAAACAAGCTTCGTTTACTATTCTGGATCTAAGGCAATTTTTACAGTGGCAAAAACTTATTTGAGTTGGTTAAACAGAAAGAGGGTTTCGAGACGAAACTCCAGGCGCTTGAATCGCCTGATTCCGATAAATGAGCGAAAAGTTAAACTAAAACAAAAATCGGATCAGAAATCGTGATAAGAAAAATCGCGGATTTAATCCGAGAAAAAGAAAAACGATGAACGTTCGTTAAAACAAACGAACGGACGAACGCTCACTAATTAAATAAACCAGAAAACCGATCTATTTAAAAAAACCGAAACTAAAAAAAACAAACAAAATCGTCGGAAAACCGAACGGTTTTTCTAAAAAAACGGCAGCGGGATCGAGGTAAACCTCGGGCGGCGGGTCCGGCGGCGGCAGGCGGCGCGGGGCGGTGGCTGCGGCGCGGGCTTGGGGCGGCTAGGGTTTGGGGGTGGGGTTCCGGCTGGGCCTCCCCGGCTTATAAAGCCGGACGGGCCTCGTGTCCGTGTTGGACACGGCTTGTAGGTCGGTTGCGTTTTTTTAAATAGTTACGCTTAGAAAAAAAAACAAAAGGACTACTAAACGGACTCCAAAAATCCCGAAATAAATTTCCCCGGCTTCTAAAATCAAGCCGCACAGGATGAACATTTATTTGGGGCCTAAATGCAATTTTGAAAAACGCGCATTTTTCCTAAATTCATATAAAATAGCAAACAAAACCAAATAAAATCTTGTTTGATTTTTTTATTAAATCCTCAATATTTCTTTATTTTGGGAAAGTCATTTTATTCCCTCTCTCATATTTTTATATTAGAAATAATTGAAGATGAAATAAATAAAATCAAATGATCCTATTTTCAAAATTTGAGACAACTCAAATATGAAAATAACGAAATCCCCAACTCTCTCCGAGGGTCCTTGAGTTGCGAAAATTTCTAGGATCAACCAAAATGCAATAAATATGATATGCAATGATGATCTAGTGTATAACATTCCAAATTGAAAATTTGGGATGTTACAAACCTACCCCCCTTAAGATGAATCTCGCCCTCGAGATTCGGGTTGGCTAGAAAATAGGTGAGGGTGGTCTTTTAGCAATTCTTCCTCTCGTTCCCAGGTGGCTTCATCCTCCGTGTGGTGGCTCCACTGAACCTTGCAAAACTTGATAACCTTGCTGCGGGTGACTCGACTGGCATATTCTAGAATCTTAACTGGTTTCTCCTCATAGGTCAAATCACTGTCCAACTGAATTGCTTCTAGTGGTACTGTATCTCTCAGCGGTATGTCAGCCATCTCTGCGTGGCAGTTCTTCAACTGGGATACATGAAACACGTCGTGAACTCCTAACAGTCCTCTGGGTAATTCCAACTTGTAGGCTAATTCTCCCATACGCTCCAAAACTTTGTATGGGCCTACAAAACGTGGCGCTAGTTTTCCCTTAACTCCAAAGCGCTTAACTCCTCGAAGTGGAGATACTCGAAGATAAACTCGGTCTCCTACTTCGTAAACTGTCTCCTTGCGTTTAGAATCTGCATAACTCTTCTGCCTAGACTGAGCTACCTTGATCCTATCGCGAATCAATTTCACTTTCTGTTCAGACTCCTTTATCATATCCGGTCCAAACAACTGGCGGTCTCCAACTTCATCCCAAGACAATGGGGTCCTGCACCTCCTTCCATACAAGGCTTCGAAAGGGGCCATCTTCAAACTGGATTGATAGCTGTTGTTGTAAGAGAACTCTGCATATGGCAAATTCTCATCCCAACTAGATCCGTAATCTAGTGCACAAGCTCTTAGCATATCCTCCAAAATCTGGTTGACTCTCTCAGTCCGTCCATCTTTCTGCGGGTGGAAAGTTGTGCTAAACTCTAGCCTGGTTCCCAAAGTCTCATGCAACTGATTTCAGAACTTTGAGGTAAACTGGGTTCCTCTATCTGATACAATGCTCCTTGGAACTCCATGCAGACATACGATCCTGGTCATGTATATCTTTGCCAACTTTGCACTGATATAGGTAGTCTTTACTGGAATGAAATGAGCTACCTTTGTCAAGCGATCGACTACAACCCATATCGAGTCATAGCCTGAACGTGTTCTGGGTAATCCTGTAATAAAATCCATGCCTAGCTTATCCCACTTCCATTCGGGTATCGGCAATGGTTGTAGCAATCCGGCTGGCTTCTGATGCTCTGCCTTCACTCTCTGACATACATCACAAACTGCTACATACTCAGCAATATCCTTCTTCATTCTGGTCCACTAGAAAATATCCTTCAAATCCAAATACATCTTGGTATTTCCTGGGTGAATCGAGTATGGTGAATCATGGGCCTCTTGTAAATTTAACTTCCTGATCTCTGGATCATTTGGTACATAGACACGGTCTTCAAACCATAAGGTATCGTGCTCATCCTCACGAAATCCCTTAGCTTTTACTTTGTTCATTTTCTCCTTAATAGAAGCAATCTCCTGGTCAGTCCTTTGAGCTTCTCTGATCTTATCCATCAACGTAGACTGAATCTCCAATGCTGCTACATAGCCTCTTGGAACTATTTCCAAACATAGCTCTCGAAGATTTTCGGCTAACTCACTTGGTAAATCTCCCATCATTAGAGTGTTGACATGGCTCTTATGGCTCAACGCGTCATCTACTACGTTAGCCTTTCCAGGGTGATAATGCAATTTCATATCATAATCTTTGATGAGCTCCAACCATCTCCTTTGTCTGAGATTCAACTCCTTCTGTGTGAAAATATACTTCAAACTCTTATGATCTGTATACACCTCGCAATGGTTTCCAATCAGAAAATGTCTCCAAGTCTTCAGTGCATGCACTACAGCTGCTAACTCCAAATCACGCGTAGCATAATTCAACTCATGAGGCTTAAGCTGTCGTGAGGCATATGAAACAACTCTCCCTTCCTGCATTAGCACTCCTCCAAGTCCTCGACGTGAAGCATCGCAATACACCTCATAGTCCTTGGTCTGATCCGGTAAAATCAACACTGGTGAGGTAACCAAACGTTTCTTCAACTCCTGAAAACTAGCCTCACATTCCTCCGTCCATATGAACTTGGTATCCTTCTTCAACAACTCCGTCATAGGATTCGCAATCTTTGAGAAATTCTCAATAAACCTCCGGTAGTATCCCGCGAGTCCAAGAAAACTCCGGATCTCTCCCACGGTGGTTGGTGCTTCCCACTTGGTCACGGTATCAACTTTAGTGGGATCTACTGCTATACCTTCTCCGGATATAACGTGTCCGAGAAATCCAACTTCTTTCAACCAAAACTCACATTTGCTAAACTTGGCATATAACTGATGTTCTCTGAGCTTTCCAAGAACCAAACGCAAATGTTCCTTATGCTCCTCTTCATTCTTCGAGTAAACCAGGATATCATCAATGAACACTACGACGAACTTATCCAAGAACTCCATAAACACTTTGTTCATCATGTTCATAAAATATGCAGGTGCGTTAGTCAGACCAAATGACATAACGGTATACTCGTACAGCCCATACCTGGTGGTAAAAGCCGTCTTGGGTACATCCTGTTCCCGAATCTTCAACTGGTGGTATCCTAATCGCAGATCGATCTTGGAAAATACCTTAGCTCCTTGCAACCGATCAAACAGATCATTGATCATCGGTAGTGGGTACTTGTTCTTGATGGTTACTTCATTCAATCCTTGATAATCGACAACCATCCTTAACGATCCATCCTTCTTTTCTACTAGAAGTACTGGCGATCCCCAAGGTGAAGAACTTGGGCGAATATAACCTTTATCTAGTAACTCCTTAATTTGCTTCTTAATTTCCACCAAATCCTTTGCAGGCATCCTATATGGTCTCTTTGATATTGGCCCTGTGCCTGGCAAAAGCTCAATCAAAAACTCAATACCTCTATCCGGTGGCATGCCTGGCAACTCTTCTGGAAATACTTCGGGGAAATCCTTCACTACTGGTACTTCCTCCTGCACAACTCCGGTTAAACAATTTACTTGAGTCCTCTTTGGCACATGTCGGGATACATACTTGATCCTTCTCCCTTCTGGGGTGGTAAGCAAAATTGATTTACTGGCACATTCAATATTCCCTTCATACTTTGACAACCAATCCATGCCTAATATCACATCCAATCCTTGGGATTCCAACACTATTAGGTCTGATGGGAATACATAGTTACCAATCCTTAATGGTAACCGATCACACCATAGACTAGCCATATATTCTGCTCCAGGCGAGATTACTAACATGGGTGACCTAAGGGCTTGGGTTGGCAGTTTATACTTATCCACAAATCCCCTTGATATGTATGAATGCGATGCACCAGTATCAAAAAGAATGAGTGCAGTAAATGACTTAACCAAAAACTTACCGATTACTTCATCCGGCTGCTCTTCAACCTCCTGTCCCCTGTTGAAAGGGTTCGGCTTCTTCCCAGAGCTTCCATTGCCATTCCCATTCTGGGATTCAGGACATTCATTGGCATAATGTCCGGTCTTCTGGCACTTAAAGCAAGTGACTTGGCTCAAGTCTTTCTTGGCTAGGGTTGATGGGTTGGTGCTGTTCTGGCCGTTGCTTCCTCCATTCCCATTACCATTCCTGGGGCCATTGTGATTGTGCAAGCTACCTCCTCCATGTGTATGCTGAAAATGTCCTCCTGGCCTAGGGGTAAATCATGGCTTTTGCTGAGCTCCTGAATTGTGCTTTCCTTGAGCATACTTCCTCTTGTGATTCTCAATTTGCTGCTGCTTCCCTTCAATCATGAGAGCATGATCTACCAACTCCTGGTAGTTGTTGAAGGTTGCTACCATCAACTGCATGCTCAACTTATCATTCAGTCCTTCCAGAAATTTCTCCTGCTTTGCTGCATCCATAGCAACGTCATCTAGGGCATAACGTGCTAATTTACTGAAGTCTTCCACATACTGGCCAACTGTCCGTCCTCCTTGGCGCAAGTTGCGAAACTCTCGCTTCTTCATGGCCATAGCTCCTGCTGAAACATGGGCAGTACGAAAAGCCTGCTGAAACTGGTCCCATGTGATAGTATCGACAGGGAAAGTGGCTGTGAAATTCTCCCACCATGAGGCCGCGGGTCCTTCAAGCTAATGTGCGGCAAACTTCACCTTCTCCGCATTCGTGCATCCTGCTGTGGTCAACTCTCTAGCTGTCTTGCGGAGCCAATCATCTGCTACTATCGGCTCGGTACTACTGGAAAACACCGGCGGATTCAGCCTAAGAAAACGGGCTAAGTGATCAACAGGTGGTGGTGGTGGTGGGTTGTTGTTGTTGTTCCCTTGATTCTGATTCTGGACTAGCAACTGCATCAATGTATTCTGCTGCTGGATCAACTAAGTGAGCTCCGGTGGAAAGGTAAATCCGGGGTCACGTCTCAGAGGCATCTGAGGGTTTAGAAAAGATGAGATTTAAGAATAGAGGGGGTCTAAAGAGAAAACACTACCCATATGCACATGAGGCAAAATCAAACAATTCACTTCATTCATTCAATCAAACAAGGGCATACAATCGATCTAACTATCACAAAAGTGCTCGGACTATAATATTTACATGGTGGACTACTACTACTGATGAGGTGGTCTACTAGAAATATTCTTCGGTTGCAGACTCCATGATATCTGCTTCGGCTTCATCAACATAGTCATCATTGCTATCGTCGAGATCCGAGTCGGTGTCGTTGATGATTACGTAGTCTTCCGGGCGAATCTCCTTGGGTTCTTCGTCTTCTTCTACCGGTGTAGGGCCTCCCATAATTATTCCGATCTTCATTGTTAGGTCAACATTCTTATCCACTAATACTTCAATTTCTTCTTCATAATCTTCACGAGTAGCCTTGAGTTCTTCCTCCAGTTCCTTGATTCTTGTCTTTGCCTTCTTCAGGTCTATCATGTCGGTGCACATCTAGTTCTCCTGACGTCTAATGTGTTGGTTTAACTCCTGGATGAAAGCTGCAATCGATCTATCCTTTCTGGTGCTGATCATCTCCTAGTGCTCATCTCGGCGTCCACAAATCTGGTAGATAGTATCCTTGAGATCATTGCGGTAGACTTCTCCAATACGCCCCATGGCGATGTGAGCTGCCATGCTCTTTCCTAGATTCCAAGTTGGTGCATCAAAAGAAAACTCTATGGGCTCAGTGACTGGCATGCACATCCTTCCTGGAACTTGAACTTGAATCATCCAGCGCTCTTCTTCAGGTAAGGTGGCGTTGTAGGTTCCGGTGAAGCTTGGTACTCCTATGTTCAGGTATCTAGTGACTTCCTTCAAGTGACGTCCAAAGGGTGTGTCTTCATCCGGTTGAGTGAACTTGTTCCTTGCATCCGCCATCCTAAAAGAGTAGAAAATATGAGGAGTTAGAAGAGAAGAGAGTGAGTAGTGATCTAGGTCTTTAGCTTAGTGGTCGTGTCCTACAGTCAGCGTGTGCTCTGATACCATCTTGTAGCGACCAGACCTCAAACGGTCCAATCTCTGTGCTCTAGTGTCATCCCTGGATCAGTAAAGCTGACACCACACAGTACTTGAATGATTTATAGCAGAGTAGCAATCACACACTTATTACATCGAGTGTCTCAAGAGAGAGCTTATTAAAATTAATATGGCTTAAGGCCATCTAATAACGATAACAACAGAAGGCTTGGAAGATAAGTGAGTCCATCAACTCCAACGGCATCACTGAGTATAGAACCACGACCTAAAACTTCTTAATCGTCGCCTGAAAAGTCTGCAACATTAACGTTGCAGCCCGAAACGGGTCAGCACATGGAATATGCTGGCAATGTAACACATAGAGAGTAATGGAATGAAACAGCTATTCTATATGCATATTTGGCTGGTGGAAAGCTCTATGGTTACAGTTTTGCGTAAAGCCAATTTTTCCCTACTGCAAAGGAATAAATTTATTTAACTATCATGGTGGTTGTTAAACATTGAGAATGGTTGACATCCTTCTCAATCCCAATTAAGCATCATCATTAAACAAACCCATCAAAATTAATTTAGAGTAACATGTTGAGATTCACATGATAATCCAGGTACTAGATACTCAAGATGTCCATAACCGGGGACACGGCTAACCATGATTAGTTTATACACTCTGTAGAGGTTTGCGCACTTTTCCCCACAAGACTCGATCGCCTCCGTTTGGTTTCTTGCACTACAAGGTGTTTGAGAAGACGGATGACCGAGACATAGTCTTTCAGAAGCGCTAGCACCTTACGATGGGTAGACCGTACCACCTACATCCCCTACATTTGCTAGTCTACCACTGTAAGAGTTCGCACGACTTAGTCAACTATGCTAGAGGCCATAATAGCTTGTGGCTGCACACGGAAGTTTTTAGCATGAAAAATCTTATGATCCCTTTGAGCCTGGGTGGCGGTCCATAAAGAAAAACAGGCAATCCTGGAATACCCAGGTACCTCAATCCACCCAGATGTGTGTTTAAGTTGCCACCTTAAATAAACCATTAATTAACAAACTCACATCTGTCATGGATACACTCACCCAATCCATGTCTACTAGCATAGCATGGCATAATAAGCAAACGTAGAAGTGACTCCCAAAGGTTTGACAGTAAACAGGTAATAGGTACTACCTCAACTACTTCCCAAACCCACAATTTAATTAGATCCTAATCATGCAATGTGTAAAGATTGATCTAATGCAATAAAACTGGGTAGTAGGAGGTATGGTAAAAGTGTTACTTGCCTTGTTGATGATCCGGGAAACCTAGCGATTCGAAGTAGCAAGCGGCGCACTCCAGGTACTCTATCGCAAACAAACAAGCATACAATAAGTACTCAACTAATGCACAGGTAAAACTCAAATAAGAGATCTAACCAGAAGGTTCAACTTAAGAACTCCGGTTGGCAAAAAGAATCAAATCGAACTAAGCAACGAAGACAAAATGACAAAAGAAACAAGCTTCGTTTACTATTCTGGATCTAAGGCAATTTTTACAGTGGCAAAAACTTGTTTGAGTTGGTTAAACGGAAAGAGGGTTTCGAGATGAAACTCCGGGCGCTTGAATCGCCTGATTGTGATAAACGAGCGAAAAGTTAAACTAAAACGAAAATCGGATCAGAAATCGCGATCAGAAAAATCGCGGATTTAATCCGAGAAAAAGAAAAACGACGAACGTTCGTAAAAACGAACGAACGGGCGAACGCTCACTAATTAAATAAACCAGAAAACCGATCTATTTAAAAAAACCAAAACTGAAAAAACGAACAAAACCGTCGAAAAACCGAACGGTTTTTTAAAAAAAATGGCGGCGGGATCGAGGTAAACCTCGGGCGGCGGGTCCGGCGGCGCGGGCTTTGGGCGGCTAGGGTTTGGGGGTGGGGTTCTGGCTGGGCCTCCCCGGCTTATAAAGCCGGACGGGCCTCGTGTCCGGGTCGGCACGGCCCGTAGGTCGGTTGCGTTTTTTTTAAATAGTTACGCTCAGAAAAAAAACAAAAGGACTACTAAACGGACTCCAAAAATCTCGAAATAAATTTTCCCCGGCTTCTAAAATCAAGCCGCACATGATGAACATTTATTTGGGGCCTAAATGCAATTTTGAAAAACGCGCATTTTTTCCTAAATTCAAATAAAATAGCAAACAAAACCAAATAAAATCTTGTTTGATTTTTTTATTAAATCCTAAATATTTCTTTATTTTGGGAAAGTCATTTTATTCCCTCTCTCATATTTTTATATTAGAAATAATTGAAGATAAAATAAATAAAATCAAATGATCCTATTTTCAAAATTTGAGACAACTCAAATATGAAAATAACGAAATCCCCAATTCTCTCCGAGGGTCCTTGAGTTGCGAAAATTTCTAGGATCAACCAAAATGCAATAAATATGATATGCAATGATGATCTAGTGTATGACATTCCAAATTGAAAATTTGGGATGTTACACATGACTACTAATAGCAAGACTTCTCCCATGTCCTCAGGAACAAACGTAACTATTCACAAAGCATATTCATGTTCATAACTAGAGGGGTATTAATATGCATATAGGATCTGAACATACGATCTTCCACCAAGTAAACCAACTAGCATCAACTACAAGGAGTAATCAACACTACTAGCAACCTGCAGGTACCAATCCCAGACTTAGAGACAAGAATTGGATACAAGAGATGAACTAGGGTTTGAGAGGAGATGGTGCTGGTGCTGGTGAAGATGTTGATGGAGATTGACCCCCTCCCAATGAGAGGATCGTTGGTGATGACTATGGTGATGATTTCCCTCTCCCAGAGGGAAGTTTCCCTGGCAGAACAGCTCCGCCGGAGCCCTAGATTGGTTCCGCCTTGTGGCGGCGGAGTCTCGTCCTGAAATCTTGCTTATGATTTTTTCCTCAACGAAAGACTCCATATAGTAGAAGATGGGCATCGGAGGGCCACCAGGGGGCCCACGAGGCAGGGAGGCATGCCTAGGGGGGTAGGGCGCGCCCCCCACCCTCGTGGATGGTGGGTGGCCCCCCTCTGGTACTTCTTTTGCCCAATATTTTATATATATTCTGAAACGTGGTCCCGTGAAGTTTCAGGACTTTTGGAGTTGTGCAGAATAGGTCTCTAATATTTGCTCCTTTTCCATCCCAGAATCCCAACTGCCGGCATTCTCCCTCTTTATGTAAACCTTCTAAAATAAGAGAGAATAGGCATAAGTATTGTGACATAATGTGTAATAACAGCCCACAATGCAATAAATATCGATATAAAAGCATGATGCAAAATGGACGTATCAATGCTTAAGTCTGTCCGAATCATGTTAGCAATTGCCGCATTTTATGATTATGAAATTTGGCAAATGGATGTCAAAACTGCATTCCTTAAAGCATATCTTAAAGAAGAATTATATATGATGCAAACAGAAGGTTTTGTCGATCCAAAAGGTGCTAACAAAGTGTGCAAGCTCCAGCGATCCATTTATGGACTGGTGCAAGCCTCTCGGAGTTGGAATATACACTTTGATAGTGTGATCAAAGCATATGGTTTTATATAGACTTTTGGAGAGGCTTGTATTTACGAGAAAGTGAGTGGGAGCTTTGTAGCATTTCTGATATTATATGTGGATGACATATTGTTGATCGGAAATGATACTGAATTTTTGAATAGTATAAAAGGATACTTGAATAAGAATTTTTCAATGAAAGACCTCGGTGAAGCTACTTATATATTAGGCATCAAGATCTATAGAGATAGATCAAGACGCTTAATTGGACTTCCACAAAGCACTTACCTTGATAAAGTTTTGAAGAAGTTCAAAATGGATCAAGCAAAGAAAGGGTTCTTGCCTATGTTACAAGGTGTGAAGTTGAGTCAGACTCAATGCCCGACCACTGCAAAAGATAGAGAGAAAATGAAAGTCATTCCCTATGCTTCAGCCATAGGTTCTATCATGTATGCAATGCTGTGTACCAGACCTTATGTGTGCCTTGCTATTAGTTTAGCAGGGAGGTACCAAAGTAATCCAGGAGTGGATCACTGGACAGCGGTCAAGAACATCCTGAAATACCTGAAAAGGACTAAGGATATGTTTCCCATTTATGGAGGTGACAAAGAGCTCATCGTAAACGGTTACATCGATGCAAGCTTTGACACTGATCCGGATGACTCTAAGTCACAAACCGGACACTTACTTTTATTGAATGGTGGAGCTGTCAGTTGGTGCAGTTCCAAGCAGAGCGTCATGGCGGGATCTACATGTGAAGCAGAGTACATAGCTGCTTTGGAAGCAGCAAATGAAGGAGTCTGGATGAAGGATTTCATATCTGATCTAGGTGTCATACCCAGTGCATCAGGTCTAATGAAAATCTTTTGTGACAATACTGGTGCAATTGCCTTGGCAAAGGAATCCATATTTCACAGGAGAACCAAGCACATCAAGAGACGATTCAATTCCATACGCGATCAAGTCAAGGAGGGATACATAGAGATTTGCAAGATACATACGGATCTGAATGTTGTAGACCCATTGACTAAGCCTCTCTCATGAACAAAAAATGATCGGCACCAAGACTCCATGGGTGTTAGAATCATTACTGTGTAATCTAGATTATTGACTCTAGTGCAAGTGGGAGACTGAAGGAAATATGCCCTAGAGGCAATACTAAAGTTGTTATTTATATTTCCTTATATCATGATAAATGTTTATTATTCATGCTAGAATTTTATTAACCGGAAACTTAGTACATGTGTGAATACATAGACAAACAGAGTGTCACTAGTATGCCTCTACTTGACTAGGTCGTTAATCAAAGATGGTTATGTTTCCTAGCCATGGACAAAGAGTTGTCATTTGATGAACAGGATCACATCATTAGAGAATGATGTGATTGACTTGACCCATCCGTTAGCTTAGCACGATGATCGTTTAGTTTACTGCTATTGCTTTCTCCATAACTTATACATGTTCCTATGACTATGAGATTATGCAACTCCCGAATACCAGAGGAACACTTAGTGTGCTATCAAATGTCACAATGCAACTGGGTGACTATAAATATGCTCTACAGGTGTATCTGATGGTGTTTGTTGAATTGGCATAGATCAAGATTAGGATTTGTCACTCCGTGTATCGGAGAGGTATCTCTGGGCCCTCTCGATAATGCACATCACTATAAGCCTTGCAAGCAATGTGACTAATGAGTTAGTTACGGGATGTTGCTTTACGGAACGAGTAAAGAGACTTGCCGGTAATGAGATTGAACTAGGTATTGAGATAACGACGATCGAATCTCGGGCAAGTAACATACCGATAACAAAGGGAACAATGTATGTTGTTATGCGGTTTGACCGATAAAGATCTTCGTCGAATATGTAGGAACCAATATGAGCATCCAGGTTCCGCTATTGGTTATTGACCGGAGATGAGTCTCGGTCATGTCTACATAGTTCTCAAACCCGTAGGGTCCGCACGCTTAACGTTTGGTGAAGATCGGTATTATGAGTTTATATGTTTTGATGCACCGAAGGTAGCTCGGAGTCCCAGATATTAAAGTCATTTGTCCCTAGGAAATCGATAACAAGTACAGATAATCGTTCTTGCAATTTTATGAGGGAGAGGCATGAGCTAACATACTTTCTCTACTTGGATCATATGCACTTATGATTGGAACTCTAGCAAGCATCCGCAACTACTAAATATCATTAAGGTCGTGAAACCCAACCATAGCATTAAGTATCAAGTCCTCTTTACTCCCATACGCCATAGCCTACCTATCCGCGTTTTAGTTTCTGTCATTCCCTCAACACTGACAATAAGCAAACCATGAACATATTGCAACACCCTACAGCGGGGCCCCTCACGTTTGCGTGAGACGGAGGGCACCGTAGGACAACACCATAAAGAAAATATACAATCATACAAACCAAGATGACGATTAACCCATAGGACAAAACGGATCTACCCAAACATCATAGGATAACCATAGATTATTGGGAAATAATATATGGAGTTGAGCACCATGTTTAAGTAGAGATTACAGCGGGGAGAAGAGGTGTTACTTCGCTGCATAGAGGGGGAGAGAGTTGGTGTTGACGGTAGCAAGATTGTTGATGTAGATCGCCGTCCCGATCGTTGCCCCAACGGCACTCCGGTGCCACCGGAAGCGAGGGGGAGAGAGCCCCCTCCTTCTTCTTCTTCCTTGGCCTCCTCCCTAGGTGGGAGAAGTATTTCCCCTCTGGTCCTTGGCTTCCATGGCATGGGAGGGGCGAGAGCCCCTCCGAGATTGGATCTCCCTCTCTATTCTCTTCTGTTTCGCGCTCCCTAGATCTGGCCGAAAACCATTTCTTATATTCCCAGAGATACGTAACTCCGATTGCGCTGAGATTTTAACAGGATTTTTTCCGGATATAAGCTTCCTTGCACCTGAAGTAGAGGTCCAACCGATGTACGAGGTGGCACAACCCACCACCGCGCGCCAGGGGACTCTAGCGCGCCCTGGTGTCTTGTGCCCTGTGTGGGCCTCCGTTTGCAGTGATTCCAACTCTCAAAAATCACATATATTCCAAAATAATTCTCCATAAAATTTTATTGCATTTGAACTTCGTTTGATATGGATACTCTGCGATACAAAAAACATGCAGAAAACAGGAACTGGCACTGGGCACTGGATCAATAGGTTAGTCCAATAAATCATATAAAAAGTTGCCAAAAGTATGTAAAACTTGTATAATATTGGCATGAAAGAATAAAAGATTATAGATACGACGGAGACGTATCAGCATCCCCAAGCTTAATTCCTGCTCGTCCTTGAGCAGGTAAATGATAAAAAAGATAATTTTTGATGTGGAATGCTACCTAGCATAAACTTGATCATATATGTACTCATGGCATGAATATTAAGACATAAGTGATTCAAAGCGATAGTCTATAATTTGACATAAAGACATCAATACACATGCATCCCAACAAACAATCATGTCTTTCAAAATATCAACGTTAAAGAAAGCTATCCCTACAAAATCATATAGCCTTGTCATGCTCTGTCTTCTTAACACAAAGTATTTATCATGCACAACCCTGATGACAAGCCGAGCAATTGGTTCATACTTTTTAACACGCTTCAGCATTTTCAACTCTCACACAATACATGAGCGCAAGCCATGGATATAGCACTACGGGTGGAATAGAGTATAATGATAGGGGTAAATATAGAGAAGACAAAAAGTAGAAAGTCTCACATCGACGCGGCTTACCAACAGGCTATGGAGATGCCCATCAATTGATATCCACGTGAGGAGTAGGGATTGCCATGCAACGAATGCACTAAGATCTATAAGTGTATGAGAGCTCAATATGAAACTAAGTGGGTGTGCATCTAATCCTATAATGAAAAATTCCCACTAGTATATGAAAGTGACAACATAGGAGACTCTCCGTATGAAAAACATGGTGCGACTTTGAAGCACAAGTGTGGTAAAGGATACTAACAATGCCCCTTCTCTCTTTGTTTGTTTATTTATTTTTCTTTTTCTTTTTCTATTTTCTATCTTTTTATTTTCCTTTTACTTTTTTTATTTTTTCTCTCTCATTGTCCAAAGTCTCATCCCGACTTGTGGGGGAATCCTAGTCTCCATCATCCTTTCCTCACTGGGGCACTGCTCTAAAAATGAATAATGATGATCATCACACTTCTATTTACTTATAACTCAAAAGAAAATAAAAATTACAACTCGATACCTATGACAAAGTATGAATCTATATGAATGCCTCTGGCAATGATCTAGCGTCACATGTATGAAAAATGATGAACGGTGGCTGAGCCACAACTACTATGTCAGCTATATGATCATGCAAAGCAATATGACAATGAATGCTGAAGTCATCAAAGGGAAGCGGTGGAAGTTGCATGGCAATATATCTCGGAATGGCCATGGAAAAGCCATAATAGGTAGGTATGGTGGCTATTTTGAGGAAGATATAATAATGCTTATGTGTGATAGATCGTATCATATCACGGGGTTTGGATGCACCTGCGAAGTTTGCACCACGTCTCGATGTGAGAAAGGGCAATGCACGGTACCGTAGAGGCTAGCAAATTGCGGAAAGGTAAGAGTGCGTATAATCCATGGACTCACATTAGTCATAAAGAACTCATATACTTATTGAAAAGTTTATTAGCCCTTGAAGCAAAGTACTACTGCGCATGCCCCTAGGGGGATAGATTGGTAGGAAAAGACCATCGCTCATCCCCGACTGCCACTCATAAGGAAGACAATCAATAATAAATCATGCTCCAAGATCATAGCATAACGAGAGACTATACGTGCATGCTTCGGGAATCACAAACCTTAACACTAATATTATTACTAAACACAACCGTTTACTAGTACCTCCCACATATTCCATCTCTATATTGCAAAACTATTTCAAGAAATCAAACATATCATATTCAGTGATCCATAAGTTTTATGTAGGATTTTATGACTAACCATGCAATTGACCAATTCATTTTGGCTCTCTAAATAGATATAAGTGAAGCATGAGAGTTTAATTCTTTCTATAAAAGATCATGCTCTAATAAATATAATTGAAACAAAAGAGCATTCTACAAACAACGGTTTTCTATGTGAAGAGAAACATGCAATCCAAACTTCAAATGATATAAGTGAAGCACATGAAGCATTCTATAAAGCCATACTCAAAAGATATAAGTGAAGTGCAATGAGCATTCTATAAATCAACCATGGACTATCTCATACTAGCATGGTGCATAAAAGAAAAATGAAAACTAAAAGCAAAAGACGCTCCAAGATTTGCACATATCACATGAACGAAACAAAACCGAAAACATATCGATACTTGTTGAAGAAAGATGGGATGCCTTCCGGGGCATCCCCAAGCTTAGACGCTTGAGTATCCTTGAATATTTACTTGGGGTGCCTTGGGAATCCCCAAGCTTGAGCTCTTGCCTCTCCTCCTTTTCCTCATATCGAGACCTCCTCGATCTTTGATCACTTCATCCACACAAAACTCAACAGAAAGTTTGGTAAGATCCATTAGTATAATAAAGCAAAACACTACTCTAAGTACTGTTGCAAACCAATTCATATTTTGTTTTTCATTGTAGCTACTGTGATATAACTTTTTCATGGCTTATACCACTGATAAAAATCGATAGTTTCATCAAAAACGAGCAAAACAATGCATCAAAAACAGATTCTGTCTTAAACAGGATAGTCTGTAGTAATCTGAACATTCACCATACCTTTGGTACTCCAAAAATTCTGAAACAATTAGGAAAAATAAACAATTTGTATATAAAGACAGTGCAAAAAGTTTCAGAACCGTTTTACGTTCTGGTAAAAAAAATGTAAAATCGCACACTACAACCAAAGTTTCTGTTTTGCATCGCACAAACCAACAAGCAATGTAAACATCCTAAAGGCAAACCTTGGCACATTATTTTTACAATACAATGGAACTGTAAAAGGGGGTAATTATTTTTGTTGAAAATTTTCTGCAATTCAAGATTCATAAAGTTTCCATGGGCATGAACAAAGTTCAAGGACGTCCCCCACTTTCAGAATGCTCGTATATCTCACTTTCACTTTTCTTTTTGTGAAGTTTTAAGTTCCCCTCTATATTTTTTTGATTTTAAACTATATAAAAGCACTCAACATAAATAAATGACTCTCTAAAACTTCCGGGTTGTCTCCTTAGCAGCGCTTTCTTTAAAGCCTTTAAGCTAGGCATAATGTGCTCATGTAATGAATCCACCCGAATCCCAAGGTATATCAAAGCCAATTTGAATTAACAATGATTTGGCATTTAGTAGTGAGCACAAAGCAACATATATCAAGAAATGACAAAGTCTAACTCTCATCCTATGCATCGGCATGTCATACAATAACAATTCATGCACATCAAGTAAAGACCAATACATAGTATAAGCAGTTTCTTGCAATTCTTTCATGTTGGAAACATAAAGAGGCGGAGATATAGTTCCTCTCTCATAATAATTGCAAGTAGGAGCAGAAAACACATGCATATTATATTCATCAAAATCATCATGTGCAACGGTAAAAGGCAACCCATCAATATAATCCTTAACAAGAGCAAACTTCTCCGATATAGTGTAGTTGGGAGAATTCAAAAAGGTAATAGGACTATCATGTGTGGGTGCAATAGCAATAATTTCATTCTTAATATAAGGAACAATAGCAAGTTCATCTCCATAGGCATAATTCATATTGGCATCTTGGCCACAAGCATAGCAAGCATCCAGATCATCAAAAAGGGATATTTCAAATGAATCAACGGGGTCATAGAAATTATCATAACATTCATCCTTCGGTAAGAACGAAGGAACATTAAACAATGTATGAGTTGGAGGGTTACTCTCATTAGAAGGTAGGCACGGGTGATCAATCTGTTCTTCCTCCTTTTGTTCTTCGCTCTCCGCCTCATCTTTTTCATCCAATGAGCTCACAGTTTCACCAATTCCTTCTTCCATAGACTCCTGCAAAATATTAGTCTCTTCTTGGACAGCGGAGAGTCTCTCAATAAATTCATCAATATCGGAATTGAATTTATAATTATAATAGAAATATTTAAGGATAGCAAACTTTTCAGGTCTATAAACTGAATCATCAAAATCTTCAAACTTTTCAAACAAAGATTCAATTTCATAAGCACCCTTAAAAGCAAAAAGTTCTTCTATTCGTTCCACAGCATAGTAATCATATATACCTCTAGCATTAGAAGCCAAGGTTTCATTATCATTAAATTCACATGAAAAGAGAAGATGTGGAGCGTTGATCCTAGAGCAACAAGTAAAATCATATCTCTAGCATAAATCCCAAGCATACCATTGCAACATTTCAATTTGATCCCATAAAAGTTTTCCCTTTTGAGTCAAGCGATAATCCCTAAAGTATTCCCGTTGGTCCAACGTTACTCCCATTATCAAGTTGAATGGGCTTTTCTCAGGATTATCAAAGTAGTGCATAATATTTTTCACATAACAAGCATCGAGGGTTTTAGGAGGTTCCCCATCTCCATGAGTAGCAAGTACCACTAATTTTTTTGGTGTTTCGTGTTCCATATCCATAACTAAAGATAGAGAACAACTCAGAACAGGAAATAAAAACTACTTAGTGACAAAGCAAACAAGCACACACGAGAATACTCACCCCACGCTATTGCCCCCCAGCAAAGGCGCCAGGAAAAGGTCTTGATAACCCACAAGTATAGGGGATCGTTTGTAGCCTTTTTCGATAAATAGAGTGTCGAACCCAACGAGGAGCTAAAGGTAGAACAAATATTCCCTCAAGTTCTATCGACCACCAATACAACTCTACGCACACATTAACGTTCGCTTTACCAGAAACGAGTATGAAACTATTTTGCAAGGATAAAACTACGAGTACTTTGCGAGAATAAAACTACGGATAAATTGCAAGGTAATAAAAGTGGAAAGCTTTTGTCAATAAGAAAGTCATTTGTCCCTAGGCAATTGATAACAAGTACCGGTAATCATTCTTGCAATTTTATATGAGGGAGAGGCATGAGCTAACATACTTTCTCTACTTGGATCATATGCACTTATGATTGGAACTCTAGCAAGCATCCGCAACTACTAAAGATCATTAAGGTCATGAAACCCAACCATAGCATTAAGTATCAAGTCCTCTTTACTCCCATACGCCATAGCGTACCTATCCTCGTTTAAGTTTCTATCATTCTCGCAACACTGACAATAAGCAAACCATGAACTTAGTGCAACACCCTACGGCGGGGGCCCCTCACGTTTGTGTGAGACGGAGGGCACCGTAGGACAGCACCATAAATAAAATATCCAATCATACCAACCAAGACCACGATTAAACCATAGGACAAAACAGATCTACTCAAACATCATAGGATAACCATAGATCATTGGGAAATAATATATGGAGTTGAGCACCATATTTAAGTAGAGATTACAGCGGGCAGAAGATGTGTTACACCACTGCATAGAGGGGGAGAGATTTGGTGTTGACTTTAGCAAGATTGTTGATGTAGATCGCCGTCCCGATCATTGCCCCGGCGGCACTTCGGCGCCACCGGAAGCGAGGGGTGAGGGAGTCCTGGACTAAGGGGTCCTCGGGCGTCCAGCCTATTAGCCATGGGCCGGAATGATGGGCTGTGAAGATACAAAGACCGAAGACTCTAGCCGTGTCCGGATGGGACTCTCCTTGGCGTGGAAGGCAAGCTTGGTGACCAAATATGAAGATTCCTTTCACTGTAACCGACTTTATGTAACCCTAGATCCCTCCAGTGTCTATATAAACCAGAGGGCTAGATCCTTAGAGGAGGACAGAACAATCATAATTAGATAGTCTAGACTTCTAGGGTTTAGCCATTACGATCTCATGGTAGATCAACTCTTGTAACCCCTATACTCATCAATATTAATCTAGCAGGACGTAGGTTTTACCTCCATCGAGAGGGCCCGAACCTGGGTAAACATTGTGTTCCCTGTCTCCTGTTACCATCAACCTCAGATGCACAGTTCGGGACCCCCTACCCGAGATCCGCTAGTTTTGACACTGACATTGGTGCTTTCATTAAGAGTTCCGATGTGTCGCCACCAAGAGGTTCGATGGCCCCGTCAATCATCCACAACAACATTGTCCAGGGAGAAACCTTCCTCCCGGACAGATCTTCATGTTCGGCGGCTTCGCACTGTGGGCCAACTCGCTTGGTCATCTAGAGCAGATCGATAGCTACGCCCCTGGCCACCAGGTCAGATTTGGAAGCTTGAACTATGTTGTGGACATCCGCGGAGACTTGATCTTCGATGGGTTCGAGAACGCGGCAATAGCCGCTCCCTGTCACCATGACGAACATGACTTAAATCTGTCATCGAACCACACCCAGGAGATGGAACCTACAACCACTCTGGCTCTAGATCCGGAGCAGATCACGCCATCCGAGGATGGGAGGCTCAGCCCCGCCATGGAGGCCGCAGACTCAGCGGCGTTGGAGCCACACACAGACCCAACATCAAGTGAGATCTGTGTTGCCAGATCCTCGGACACATTTCCGACTACAGGTTCCGAGGCATGTGCGTCCGCGCACGACGAGCTTGATCGGGCGTCGATCATTGAATTCAGCTCCGCGGACATCTTCCGGCACGCACCTTTAGGTGACGTGCTAAACTCATTAAAAACACTCTCCCTAGCGGGGGACTCACAGCCGAATTATATATAGTTTGGAATGGAGGCCGATGACAAAGAATTTAGCTTCCCACCCTTGCCCACTTAATAGACACCGTCGAAGACCTAACTGACATGCTCGATTACGGCTCCGACGGCATTGTTGATATGGACGACGATGCCGGAGAAGAAGAGGCCCAAAACTGGCCGTTTACCGGACGCTGGACGGCCACTTCCTCGTATGACATATACATGGTGGATGCACCAAAATAGAATAGCGGCGATGACAAGGAAGATTCGGTTGAGGATAAACCTCCCGAGATACAACCAAAGCGCCGGCATCAGCGGCGCCGCTCTAAGTCACACCGCAGCAAAGAAAACAACACCGGCACCTGAGAAGATAGCACTTCGGACGGTGTCGAAGACAATGAAGACCCCGTTGAGGCAACTGCTGTATAAAATGAACGGGAAGACGGGCAAGTTAGCCCTGGTGAACAGGCCACACACGAAGACTCGGAGGACACTAATTATCTTCTGCTCTCCAAGGATGAGGCGAGCCTCGACACTAAGGATTTTATCGTGCCTGAGGAATCTCTTGAGCAGGAGTGCTTCAAGCGCCAGCTAATAGCCACTGCAAGGAGCCTGAAAAAGAAGCAGGAACAACTTCAAGCTGATCAAGACCTGCTCAATGACAGATGGACTAACGTCCTGGAAGCCGAGGAATATGGCCTCAAGCGACCACTCAAAAGTTACCCGAAGTGTAAACTACTACCCCAATTCAATGACGAGGCGCTGGAGCCCGTGCCATCAGCTCACAATGCGGCCGACCGACCACCACGTGGCTGGGACAAAGCGGCAACACAAGCCGAACACCAGCCCGCCTTACCTCGCCGTAAAGGTAGAGACAAAGCTGCTCAAGGATACACGTATGATCTCCGGCAGGGCCTGAAGAATAAAACAGGTCCGGCCAGATCGATCTACGGATCACGGGGGTGTGCCTCGACATGCGACGACGGCTATCAAGCCGAACATGGCAAGTATAATTACATCCGAGCCGAAATCCACAGACGGACTCCATCCGAACTATGTCACAAACTGGCCCGATATAGAGGCGTCGCACACCCTCTCTGCTTCACTGATGAAGTCATGGAACATGAATTCCCAGAAGGGTTCAAACCCGTGAATATTGAATCATATGATGGGACCACAGACCCCGCGGTATGGATTGAAGACTTCATTCTCCATATTCATATGGCCCGCGGTGATGACCTCCATGTCATTAAATTCCTCCCCCTAAAACTCAAAGGGCCAGCCCGGCACTGGCTGAACAGCCTGCCCGAAAATTCCATTGGCAGCTGGGAGGACTTGGAAGAAGCCTTCCTTGACAACTTCCAAGGTACATATGTTCGGCCTCCGGATGCCGATGACTTAAGTCACATAATTCAACAACCCAGAGAGTCGGCCAGGAAACTCTGGACTAAGTTCTTAACTAAAAAGAACCAGATCGTCGACTGTCCGGATGTCGAAGCCTTGGCGGCCTTCAAACACAGCATCCGGGACGAATGGCTCGCCCGACACCTCGGCCAAGAGAAGCCGGAGTCCATGGCAGCCCTTACGGCACTTATGACCCGCTTTTGCGTGGGCAAAGATAGCTGGCTAGCTCGTAGCAATAACAGGGCAAGTGAACCTGGCACTGCGGAAGCCAAGAATAGCAACGGCAAGCCCCGATGCAATAGACAGAAGCGTCGAAACAATGGTGACAATACCGACGACACGGTGGTCAACGCCGGATTCAGCGGCTCCAAGTCCGGCCAGCGGAAGAAGCCGTTCAAAAGGAACAATTTGGGCCCATCCAGCTTGGACCGCATACTCGATCGCCCATGCCAGATACACAACACTCCTGACAAACCAGCCAATCACAACAACATAGATTGTTGGGTTTTTAAACAGGCCGGCAAGTTAAATGCCGAGAACAAGGAGAAGGGGTCGCAAAGCGAAGATGATGACGAGGAGCCCCGGCCGCCGAACACAGGGGGACAGAAGAAGCCCCCCAAGTTAAAACGGTAAACATGATATACGCTACCCACATCCCCAAGAGAGAATGCAAGCGCGCCCTCAGGGACGTCTACGCGATGGAGCCAGTCGCCCCAAAGTTCAACCCATGGTCTTCCTGCCCGATCACTTTTGATCGCAGGGACCATCCGACCAGTATCTGTCATGGCGGTTCAGCCGCGCTGGTCCTCAACCCAATCATTCATGGATTTCACCTCATGCGAGTCCTCATGGATGGTGGTAGCAGCCTGAACCTGCTCTATCAGGATATGGCACGCAAAATGGGCATTAATCCATCAAGAATTAAGCCCACAAAGACTACCTTTAAAGGAGTCATACCAGGTGTAGAGGCCTGCTGTACAGGCTCAATCACACTAGAGGTTGTCTTTGGATCTCTAGAGAATTTCCAAAGCGAAGAGCTGATCTTCGATATCGTCCCCTTTTGCAGCGGCTATCACGCAGTGCTCGGACGAACCGCATTTGCACGCTTCAACGTGGTGCCACACTATGCTTATCTTAAGCTCAAGATGCCCGGTCCACGCGGTGTCATAACAGTCAATTGGAACACGGAACGCTCCCTCCGTACCGAGGAGCACACCACCGCATTAGCAGCAGAAGTGCAGAGCGGCCTTTTCAAGTAGAACCTTAATTCGCCGGCCGAACTCTCGGACACTGTCAAACGAGTCCGGACTACTCTGCAGCAGGGCAACCCAGCCCGTCAAGAGCTCGACTAGCAACTAGGCCTCCGTCCCCGTCCCAACCAAGAAGCGGCATTCGTACCGCACGTACAGAACTACGCACTAAAAATACCATGGGCATAGACGGAGGCATAACTATCTTGCGATCCATAATATCACACACTTTCCATCTTTCCTTTTTTATCCTTTTTAGGTCCTTTTTTCCGCATGTTTCTTCTGACGACCTGGTCATCGGTCCTCTCGACAGGATGGATACACCAAGATGGCAAGAAGCACTGGCGTACAAGGGAATTCTTAGATGGTCTCCTTAATGATCATTCTACCTGCCTTCGGGACCCGTGCGTAGCTGTCCCTTGGTTAGGGCATGTTAAATAGCGCGATTGCTTATCGCACCACTTGTACGAATACGCTTTGATGTATTAATTAGACTATAATGGAAACAGTTTTGCGGCCCAACTTCTGCGGCACTAGCTTACTACCCTTTTTGCCTTTTCCTTGATGATTTTCTCAAAGTTGTGACCGTACACTTTGGTACGCTTTTGAAGGAAATATGCCCTAGAGACAATAATAAAGTTATTATTTATTTCCTTATATCATGATAAATGTTTATTATTCATGTTAGAATTGTATTAACCGGAAACTTAGTACATGTGTGAATACATAGCAAATAGAGTGTCACTAGTATGCCTCTACTTAACTAGCTCGTTGAATCAAAGATGGTTAGGTTTCCTAGCCATAGACCTGAGTTGTCATTTGATTAAAGAGATCACATCATTAGAGAATGATGTGATTGACTTGACCCAATCGTTAGCTTAGCACGATGATCGTTTAGTTTGTTGCTATTGCTTCCTTCATAACTTATACATGTTCCTCTGACTATGAGATTATGCAACTCCCGAATACCGGAGGAACACCTTGTGTGCTATCAAACGTCACAATGTAACTGGGTGATCATAAAGATGCTCTACAGGTGTCTCCGATGGTGTTTGTTGAGCTGGAATAGATCGAGATTAGGATTTGTCACTCCGTGCATTGGAGAGGTATCTCTGGGCCCTCTCGGTAATGCACATCACTATAAGCCTTGCAAGCAATGTGACTAATGAGTTAGTTGTGGGATGTTGCATTACGGAACGAGTAAAGAGACGTTCCGGTAACGAGATTGAACTAGGTATTGAGATACTGACGATCGAATCTCGGGCAAGTAACATACCGATGACAAAGGGAACAACGTATGTTGTTATGCGGTTTGACCGATAAAGATCTTCATAGAATATGTAGGAGCCAATATGACCATCCAGGTTCCGCTATTGGTTATTGACCGGAGATGTGTCTCGGTCATGCCTACATAGTTCTCGAACCCGTAGGGTCCGCACGCTTAACGATTTGTGATGATTTGTATTATGAGTTATGTGATTTGATGATCGAAGTTTGTTTGGAGTCCCGGCTGAGATCTGGGACATGACGAGGAGTCTCGAAATGGTCGATACGTGAAGATCGATATATTGGAAGGCTATATTCGGACATCGGAAAGGTTCTGAGTGATTTGGGTATTTTTCGGAGTACCGGAGAGTTACGGGAATTCGTATTGGGCCTTAATGGGCCATACGGGAAAGGAGAGAATGGCTTCAAGGGTAGCCGCGCCCCTTCCCCATGGACTGGTCCGAATTGGACTAGGGAAAAGGGGCGCCCCCTTCCTTCCTTCTCCTTCTCCCTTCCCTTTTCCTATTCCATGTGGGAGGTGGAATCCTACTAGGACTAGGGAGTCCTAGTAGGACTCCACACTTTGGGAGCGCCCTATGAGGGCCGGCCTCCTCCTCCCTCCATCCTTTATATACGTGGCCAGGGGCACCCCATAGACACACAAGTTGATTGTTCCAAGCCGTGTGCGGTGCCCCCTCCACCATAATCCACCTCGGTCATATCGTAGCAGTGCTTAGGCGAAGCCCTGTTCAGGTAGCAACATCATCACCTTCATCACGCCGTCATGCTGACAAAGCTCTCCCTCGAAGCTCTACTGTATCGTGAGTTCATGGGACGTCATCGAGCCGAACGTGTGCAGATCGCGGAGGTGACGTACCTTCGGTGCTGGGATCGGTCGATCGTGAATACGTACGACTACATCAACCGCGTTGTCATAACACTTCCACTTACGTTCTACGAGGGTACATGGACGACACTCTCCCCTCTTGTTGCTATGCATCACCATGATCTTGCGTGTGCGTAGGAATTTTTTTGAAATTACTGCGTTCCCCAACAGTGGCATCCGAGCCAGGTTTATGCGTAGATGTTATATGCACGAGTAGAACACAAAGGAGTTGTGGGTGTGGGTATATACATATTGCTTGCCGTCACTAGTTGTTTCTTGATTCGACGGTATTGTTGGATGAAGCAGCCCAGACCAACATTACGCGTATGCTTACGCGAGACTGGTTCTACCGACGTGCTTCGCACACAGGTGGCTGGTGGGTGTCAGTTTCTCCAACTTTAGTTGAATCGGATTCAATGAACAAGGTTCTTTCTGAAGATCAAAAAGCAATCACTATACCGCGTTGTGGTTTTTGATGCATAGGTAAGAACGGTTCTTGCTAAGCCCGTAGCAGCCACGTAAAACTTGCAACAACAAAGTAGAGGACGTCTAACTTGTTTTTGCAGGGCATGTTGTGATATGATATGGTCAAGACGTGATGAGATATAAATTGTTGTATGAGATGATCATGTTTTGTTGAAGTTAGCGGCAACTGGCAGGAGCCTAATGGTTGTCTCTTTATTGCATAAGATGCAATCACCATATAATTGCTTTACTTTATCGCTATGCAATAGCAATAGTTGGTGAGACGACCATGTGACAACACGTTGATAGAGATCAAGATGATGGAGATCATGGTGTCATGCCGGTGACGATAGAGATCATGACGGTGTTTTGGAGATGGATATCAAAGGCACAAGATGATGATGGCCATATCATGTCACATATTTTTATTGCATGTGATGTTTATCCTTTATGCATCTTATTTTGCTTAGTTCGGCGGTAGCATTATAAGATGATCTCTCACTAAATTTCAAGGTATAAGTGTTCTCCCTGAGTATGCACCGTTGCGACAGTTCGTCGTGTCGAGACACCACATGATGATCGGGTGTGATAAGCTCTACATTGACATACAATGGGTGCAAGCCAGTTTTGCACACGCGGAATACTCGGGTTAAACTTGACGAGCCTAGCATATGCAGATATGGCCTCGAAACACTGGAGACCGAAAGGTCGAGCGTGATCATATAGTAGATATGATCAACATAGTGATGTTCACCATTGAAAACTACTCCATCTCACGTGATGATCGGACATGGTTTAGTTGATTTGGATCACGTGATCATTTAGATGACTAGAGGGATGTCTATCTAAGTGGGAGTTCTTAAGTAATATGATTAATTGAACTTTAATTTATCATGAACTTAGTCCTGATAGTATTTGCATAACTATGTTGTAGATCAATAGCTCGCGATGTAGCTCCCTGTTTATTTTTGATATGTTCCTAGAGAAAAATAAGTTGAAAGATTTTAGTAGCAATGATGCGGACTAGCTCCATGATCTGAGGATTATCCTCAATGCTGCACAGAAGAATTATGTCCTTGATGCACCGCTAGGTGACAGACCTATTGCAGGAGCAGATGCAGACGTTATGAACATTTGGCAAGCTTGATATGATGACTACTTGATAGTTTAGTGCACCATGCTTTACGACTTAGAATCGGGGATTCAAAAATGTTTTGAACAAGATGGACCATATGAGATGTTCCAAGAGTTGAAATTGGTATTTCATACTCATGCCCGTGTCAAGAGGTAGAAGACCTCTGACAATACTTTGCCTACAAGATGGAGGAGAATAGCTCAACTAGTGAGCATGTGCTCAGATTGTCTGGGTACTACAATTGCTTGAATCAAGTGGCAGTTAATCTTCCAGATAAGATAGTAATTGACAAAATTCTCTAGTCACTATCACCAAGTTACTAGAACTTCATGATGAACTGTAATATGCAAGGGATAACAAAAACAATTCCCAAGCTCTTCGCGATGCTAAAATCGGCGAAGGTAGAAATCAAGAAAAGCATCAAGTGTTGATGGTTAACAAGACCACTAGTTTCAAGTAAAAGGGAAAGGGAAAGAAAGGGAACTTCAAGATGAATGGCAAGCAAGTTGCCACTCCCATGAAGAAGCCCAAAGCTAGACCCAAGTCTGAAACTGAGTGCTTCTACTGCAAAGGAAATTGTCACTGGAAGTGGAACTGCCCTAGATACTTGGCGGATAAGAAGGATGGCATACTGAACAAAGGTATATTGGATATACATGTTATTAATGTGTACTTTACTAGTGTTTATAGCAACCCCTCGGTATTTGATACTAGTTCAGTTGCTAAAGAGTAGTAACTCGAAACGGGAGTTGCATAATGAACAGAGACTAGTTAAGGGTGAAGTGACGATGTGTGTTGGAAGTGGTTCCAAGATTGATATGATCATCATCGCACACTCCCTATACTTTCGGGATTAGTGTTGAACCTAAAATAAATGTTATTTGGTGTTTGCGTTGAGCATGAATATGATTGGATCATGTTTATTGCAATACAGTTATTCATTTAAGTCAAAGAACAATTGTTGTTCTATTTACATGAATAAAACCTTCTATGGTCATACACTCAATATAAATGGTTTATTGAATCTTGATCGTAGTGATACACATATTCATAATATTGAAGCCAAAAGATGCAAAGTTAATAATGATAGTGCAACTTATTTGTGGCTCTGTCGTTTAGGTCATATTGGTGTAAAGTGCATGAAGAAACTACATGCTGATGGGTTTTTGGAATCACTTGATTATGAATCACTTGATTCTTGCAAACCATGCCTCATAGGCAAGATGACTAAGACTCCGTTCTTCGGAACAATGGAGCGAGCAACTGACTTATTAGAAATAATACATACTGATGTATGCGGTCCGATGAGTGTTGAGGCTCGCGGCGGGTATCATTATTTTCTGACCTTCACATATGATTTGAGCAGATATGGATATATCTACTTGATGAAACATAAGTCTGAAACATTTGAAAAGTTCAAATAATTTCAGAGTGAAGTGGAAAATCATCATAACAAGAAAATAAAGTTTCTACGATTTGATCACGGAGACGAATATTTGAGTTACGAGTTTGGTCTTCAACTAAAACAATGTGGAATAGTTTCACAAATTCATGCCACCTGGAACACCATAGCATAATGGTGTGTCCGAACATCATAACCATACTTTATTGGATATAGTGCAATCTATGATGTCTCTTACCGATTTGCCACTATCATTTTGGGGTTATGCATTAGAGACAACTACATTCACATTAAATAGGGCACCGTCTAATCCGTTGAGACGACACCGTATGAACTATGGTTTGGCTAGAAAACTAAGCTGTCATTTCTTAGAGTTTGGGGTTGTGATGCTTATGTGAAAAAGTTTCAGCCTGATAAGCACAAATCTAAATCGGAAAAGTGCGTCTTCATAGGATACCCAAAGGAAACTGTTGGGTACACCCTCTATCACAGATCCAAAAGGCAATATCTTTGTTGCTAACAGTGGATCCTTTCTAGAGAAGAAGTTTCTCTCGAAAGAAGTGAGTGGGAGGAATGTAGAACTTGATGAGTTAATTGTACCTTCTCCCGAATTAGAAAGTAGTTCATCACAGAAATCAGTTCTAGTGATCTCTACACCAATTAGTGAGGAAGCTAATGATGATGATCATGAAACTTGAGATCAAGTTACTACCGAACCTCGTAGGATAACCAGAGTATGGTCCGCACCAGAGTGGTATGGTAATCCTTTCTGGAAGTCATGTTACTAGAACATGATGAACCTACGAACTATGAGGAAGCGATGATGAGCCCAAATTCCGCGAAATGGCTTGAGGCCATGAATCTGAGATGGGATCCATGTATGAGAACAAAGTATGGACTTTGATTGACTTGCCCGATGATCGATGAGTCATTAAGAACAAATGGATCTTCAAGAGGAAGACAGACGCTGATAGTAGTGTTACTATCTACAAAGCTCGAATTGTCGCAAAATGTTTTCGACAAGTTCAAAGTGTTGACTACGATGAGATTTTCTCACTCATAGCGATGCTTAAGTTTGTCCGAATCATGTTAGCAATTGCCACATTTTAGGAAATCTGGCAAATGGATGTCAAAACTGCATTCCTTAATGGATTTCTTAAAGAAGAGTTGTATATGATGCAACAAGAAGGTTTTGTCAATCCTAAAGGTGCTAACAAAGTCTGCAAGCTCCAGCGATCCATCTATGGACTAGTGCAAGCATCTCGGAGTTTGAATATATACTTTGATAAAGTGATGAAAGCATATGGTTTTATACAGAGTTGCGGTGAAGCCTGTATTTACAAGAAAGTGAGTGGGAGCACTACAACATTTCTGATAAGTATATGTGAATGACGTATTGTTGATCGGAAATAATGTAGAATTTTCTCGAAAGCATAAAGGAGTGTTTGAAAAGAGTTTTTCAAAGAAAAACCTCGATGAAGCTACTTACATATTGAGCAACAAGATCTATAGAGATAGATCAAGACGCTTGATATATTTTCAATGAGTACATACCTTGACAAGATTTTGAAGTAGTTCAAAATGGAAAAGTCAAAGAAGGAATTATTTCCTGTGTTGTAAGGTGTGAAGTTGAGTAAAGACTCAAAACCCGACCACGGCAGAAAATAGAAAGAGAATGAAAAGTCATTCCCTATGCCTCAGTCATAGGTTCTATAAAGTATGCTATGCTATGTACCAGACCTATTTGTACCTCACCATAAGTTTGGCAAGAGGGTACAATAGTGATCCAAGAGTGGATCATTGGACAACGGTCAAAAATATCCTTAGTGGAATAAGGAAATGTTTCTCGGTTATGGAGGTGACAAAGAGTTCGTCGTAAAGAGTTACGTCGATGCAAGCTTTGACACCGATCTGGATGACTCTAAGTCTAGATACTTATCGAAAGTGGGAGCAATTAGCTAGAGTAGCTCCATGCAAAGCATTGTAGACATAGAAAATTTGCAAAATACATACGGCTCTGAATGTGGCAGACCCGTTGACTAAATTTCTCTCACAAGCAAAACATGATCACTCTTTGGGTGTTAATCACATAGAGATGTGAACTAGATTATTGACTATAGTAAACCCTTTGGGTGTTAGTCACATGGAGATGTGAACTAATCACATAAAGATGTGAACTATTGGAGTTAAATCACATGATGATGTGAACTAGATTATTGACTCTAGTGCAAGTGGGAGACTGAAGGAAATATGCCCTAGAGGCAATAATAAAGTTATTATTTATTTCCTTATATCATGATAAATGTTTATTCATGTTAGAATTGTATTAACCAGAAACTTAGTACATGTGTGAATACATAGACAAACAGAGTGTCACTAGTATGCCTCTACTTGACTAGCTCGTTGAATCAAAGATGGTTAGGTTTCCTAGCCATAGACATGAGTTGTCATTTTATTAACGAGATCACACATTAGAGAATGATGTGATTGACTTGACCCAACCGTTAGCTTAGCACGATGATCGTTTAATTTGTTGCTATTGCTTTCTTCATAACTTATACATGTTCCTCTGACTATGAGATTATGCAACTCCCGAATACTGGAGGAACACCTTGTGTGCTATCAAACGTCACAACATAACTGGGTGATTATAAATATGCTCTACAGGTGTCTCCGATGGTGTTTGTTGAGTTGGAATAGATCGAGATTAGGATTTGTCACTCCGTGCATTGGAGAGGTATCTTTGGGCCCTCTCGGTAATGCACATCACTATAAGCCTTGCAAGCAATGTGACTAATGAGTTAGTTGCGGGATGTTTCATTACGGAACGAGTAAAGAGACTTGCCGGTAACAAGATTGAACTAGGTATTGAGATACCGACGATCGAATCTCGGGCAAGTAACATACCGATGACAAAGGGAACAACGTATGTTGTTATGCGGTTTGACCAATAAAGATCTTCATAGAATATGTAGGAGCCAATATGAGCATCCAGGTTCCGCTATTGGTTATTGACCGGAGATGTGTCTCGGTCATGTCTACATAGTTCTCGAACCCGTAGGGTCCGCACGCTTAACGTTCTGTGACGATTTGTATTATGAGTTATGTGATTTGATGACCGAAGTTTGTTCGGAGTCCCGGATGAGATTCGGGACATGACGAGGAGTCTCGAAATGGTTGATACATAAAGATCGATATATTGGAAGCCTATATTCAGACATCGGAAAGGTTCTGAGTGATTCGGGTATTTTTCGGAGTACCGGAGAGTTACGGGAATTCGTATTGGGCCTTAATGGGCCATACGAGAAAGGAGAGAATGGCTTCAGGGGTAGCCGCGCCCCTTCCCCATGGACTGGTCCGAATTGGACTAGGGAAAGGGGGCACCCCCTTCCTTCCTTCTCCATCTCCCTTCCCTTTTTCCTATTCCATGTGGGAGGTGGAATCCTACTAGGACTAGGGAGTCCTAGTAGGACACCACACTTTGGGCGCGCCCTATGAGGGCCGGCCTCCTCCACCCTCCATCCTTTATATACGTGGCCAGGGGGCACCCCATAGACACACAAGTTGATTATTCCAAGCCGTGTGCGGTGCCCCCTGATACGTCTCCGTCGTATCTACTTTTCCAAACACTTTTGCCCTTGTTTTGGACTGTAACTTGCATGATTTGAATGGAACTAACCCGGACTGACGCTGTTTTCAGCAGAATTACCATGATGTTATTTATGTGCAGAAACAAAAGTTCTCGGAATGACCTGAAACTTCACGGAACATCTTTTCGGAAATACTAAAAAATCCTTGCAAAAGATGAAGACCAGGGGCCCACACCCTAGCCACGAGGGTGGGGGGCGCCCCCTACCTCGTGGGCCCCCTGGAGCTCCTCCGACCTCAACTCCAACTCTATATATTTGCTTTCGGGGAGAAAAAACTAGAGAGAAGGATTCATTGCATTTTACAATACGGAGCCACCTTCAAGCCCTAAAACCTCTCGGGAGGGCTGATCTGGAGTCCGTTCGGGGGTCCGGAGAGGGGAATCCGTCGCCATCATCATCATCAACCTTCCTCCATCACCAATTTCATGATGCTCACCTCTGCGCATGAGTAATTCCATCGTAGGCTTGCTGGACGGTGATGGGTTGGATGAGATTTATCATGTAATCGAGTTAGTTTTGTTAGGGTTTGATCCCTAGTATCCACTATGTTCTGAGATTGATGTTGCTATGACTTTGCTATGCTTAATGCTTGTCACTAGGGCCCGAGTGCCATGATTTCAGATCTGAACCTATTATGTTTTCATCAATATATGAGAGTTCTTGATCCTATCTTGCAAGTCTATAGTCACCTATTATGTGTTATGATCCCTTAACCCTGAAGTGACAATAATCGGGATACTTGCCGGTGATGATCGTAGTTTGAGGAGTTCATGTATTCACTATGTGTTAATGCTTTGGTCCGGTACTCTATTAAAAGGAGGCCTTAATATCCTTTAGTTTCCGCTAGGACCCCGCTGCCACGGGGGGGGGGGGGGGGAGGGGGGGGGGGGGGGGGGGGTAGGACAAAAGATGTCATGCAAGTTCTTTTCCATAAGCACGTATGACTATATTCAGAATACATGCCTACACTACATTGATGAATTGGAGCTAGTTCTGTGTCACCCTAGGTTATGACTGTTACATCATGAACCATATCCGGCATAATTCTCTATCACCGATCCATTGCCTACGAGCTTTCCATATATTGTTCTTCGCTTATTTACTTTTTCGTTGCTATTGCTATCATCACTACAAAATACCAAAAACATTACTTTTGCTATAATTACCTTTTGCTACCGCTACCACTACTATCATATTACTTTGCTACTAAACACTTTGCTGCAGATATTAAGTTTCTAGGTGTGGTTGAATTGACAACTCAGCTCCTAATACTTGAGAATATTCTTAGGCTCCCCTTGTGTCGAATCAATAAATTTGGGTTGAATACTCTACCCTCGAAAACTGTTGCGATCCCCTATACTTGTGGGTTATCAAGACTATTTTCTGGCGCCGTTGCCGGGGAGCATAGCTCTATTCTTTGAGTCACTTGGGATTTATATCTGCTTATCATTATGAAGAACTTGAGAGATCCAAAAACCAAGATTTATCCCTCAACTACGAGGGGAGGTAGGGAACTGCCATCTAGCTCTGCACTTGATTCACATTGTGTTTTGAGTAAGCTTGCGACACCTAAACCTGCTTCTGCTATTCATTCTGATATGTCGCATGTTATTGATGATGCCACTTCTGCTATGCGTGATACTTATGATGAAACTACTTCTATGCTTGATATTACTGTGCCACTTGGTGAATTTCTTGATGAACAACTTGCTAGGGTTAGAGAGAATGAAAATATTGAAACTGATAATATTGATGAAAGTGATGATGAAGACTCTTCCCCTAATAAATATGAATCGCCTCTTATTCCTGAGGGTTATGTTTTTGAAAAGGAAGCTGCTTTAGCTATTTTAGCTTGCAAAGATAGATACGAGCTCAAGAGGTTATTAGCTAAATGGAAGCAACAATCTCTTAATGCTAGAATGAAACATGTCCCTGCTTTTGCTACTTCACCTATCTGTGTTACTGCTAAGGATTATGAATTCTCTGTTGATCCTGATATAATTACTTTGGTTGAATCTGATCCTTTTCATGGCTATGAATCTGAAACTGTTGTGGCACATCTTACTAAATTAAATGATATAGCCACCCTATTCACTAATGATGAGAGAACTCGTTACTTTTATATCCTTAAAATATTTCCGTTCCCATTAAAAGGTGATGCTAAGATATGGTTTAATTCTCTTGATCCTGGTTGTGTGGGTAGTCCTGTAGTGACCAGACCTCAAACGGTCTGATCTCTGTGCTCAGGTGTCATCCCTGGATCAGTAATGCTGACACCACACAATACTTGGAGGATTTATAACAGAGTATCAATCACACACTTATTACATCGAGTGTCTCAATAGAGAACTTATTATAGTAAATATGGCTTAAGGCCATCTAATAACGATAACAGTGGAAGGCTTGGAAGATAAGTGAGTCCATCAACTCCAACGGCATCACTGAGTATAGAACCACGACCTAAAACTCCTTAATCGTCGTCTGAAAAGTCTGCAACATTAATGTTGCAGCCCGAAACGGGTCAGCACATGGAATATGCTGGCAAGGTAACACATAGAGAGTAATGGAATGAAACAGCTAATCTATATGCATATTTGGCTGTGGAAAGCTCTATGGTTACAGTTTTGCGTAAAGCCCATTTTTCCCTACTGCAAAGGAATAAATTTTATTTAACTATCATGGTAGTTGTTAAACATTGAGAATGGTTGACAGCATCCTCAATCCCAATTAAGCATCATCATTAAACAAAAACCAACAAAATTAAATTTTAGAGTAACATGTTGAGATTCACATGATAATCCAAATACTAGATACTCAAGATGTCCATAACCAGGGACACGGCTAACCATGATTAGTTTATACACTCTGCAGAGGTTTGCGCACTTTTCCCCACAAGACTCGATCGCCTCCATTTGGTTTCTCGCACTACATGGCGTTTGAGAAGACGGATGACCGAGACACAGTCTTTCAGAAGCACTAGCACCTTACGATGGATAGACCCAGGTACCTCAATCCACCCAGATGTGTGTTTAAGTTGCCACCTTAGATAAACCATTAATTAACAAACTCACATCTGTCATGGATATCACTCACCCAATCCACGTCTACTAGCATAGCATGGCACAATAGACAAACGTAGAAGTAACTCCCAAAGGTTTGATAATAAACAGGTAATAGGTACTACCTCAACTACTTCCCAATCCCACAATTTAATTAGATCCTAATCATGCAATGTTGGAGGATTGATCTAATGCAATAAAACTGGGTAGTAGGAGGTATGATCAAAGTGTTACTTGCCTTGCTGATGATCCGCGAAACCTAGAGATTCGAAGTAACAGGCGACGCACTCCGGGTATTCTATCGCAGACAAACAAACAAGCATACAATAAGTATTCATCTAATGCACAGGTAAAACTCAAATAAGAGATCTAACCAGAAGGTTCAACTTAAGAACTCCGGTTTGCAAAAAGAATCAAATCAAACAAAGCAACGAAAGTCAAACGGCAAAAGAAATAGGCTTCGTTTACTATTCTGGATCTAGGGCAATTTTTTACAGTGGCAAAAGCTTGTTTAAGTTGGTTAAACGGATAGAGGGTTTCGAGACGAAACTCCAGGCGCTTGAATCGCCTGATTCCGATAAACGAGCAAAAAGTTATACTAAAACGAAAATCGGATCAGGAATCGCGATCAGAAAAATCGCGGATTTAATCCGAGAAAAAGAAAAACGATGAACGCTCGCTAGAACGAACGAACGAACGAACGCTCGCTATTTAAATAAATCGGAAAAACCGATCTATTTAAAAAAACCGAAACTAAAAAACGACAAAACCGTCGGAAGAACCGAACGGTTTTTCGGAAAAAATAAAACCGGCGTCTAAAAAAATCTACCGGCAACTCCGGCGAGAACTCCGGCGGCGGTGGCGGGGCTCCGGCGGCGGCGGCGGTCGGCGGCGGCGGGGCGGCGGCGACGGTCGGTGTCGGCGGCGGCAGCGGCGGGGCGGCGCTAGGGCGGGGCGGCGGCTAGGGTTTGGGTGGGGAGGCTCTGGGCTGGGCTCCCCGGCTTATAAAGCCCGATCGGGCCTGGTGTCCAGGTCGGACACGGCCCGTAGGTCGGTTGCGTTTTTTTAATATTCCACACAGAAAAACAAATAAAAGAAATACTAAACAGACTCCAAAAATCCCGAAATAAATTTTCCCGGGCTTCTAAAATCAAGCCGCACAAGGTGAACATTTATTTGGGGCCTAATGCAATTTTGAAAAACGCACATTTTTCCTAAATTCAAATAAAATAACGAAAAACTCCGAAATAAAATCTTATTTGACTTTATTATTAAATCCTCAATATTTCTTTATTTTGGGAAAGTCATTTTATTCCCTCTCTCATATTTTTGTAATAGAAATAATTGATGATAAAATAATTAAAATCAAATAATCCTATTCTCAAAATTTGAGAAAACTCAAATATGAAAATAACGAAATCCCCAACTCTCTCCGTGGGTCCTTGAGTTGCGTAGAATTTCTAGGATCAAACCAAAAGCAAAATAAAATATGATATGCAATGATGATTTAATGTATAACATTCCAAATTGAAAATTTGGGATGTTACAAACCTACCCCCCTTAAGATGAATCTCGCCCTCGAGATTCGGGTTGGCTAGAAAATAGGTGAGGGTGGTCCTTGAGCAAATCTTCCTCTCGCTCCCAGGTGGCTTCATCCTCCGTGTGGTGGCTCCACTGAACCTTGCAAAACTTGATAACCTTGCTGCGGGTGACTCGACTGGCATACTCTAGAATCTTAACTGGTTTCTCCTCATAGGTCAAATCGTTATCCAACTGAATTGCTTCCAATGGAACTGTGTCTCTTAAGGGTATGTCAGCCATCTCCGCGTGGCACTTCTTCAACTGAGAAACGTGGAACACATCATGAACTCCTGACAATCCTTCGGGCAATTCCAACTTGTAGGCTACTTATCCCATACGTTCCAATACTCGATATGGTCCTACAAATCGTGGCGCTAACTTTCCCTTAACACCAAAGCGCTTTGTTCCCCGAAGTGGGGATACTCGAAGATAAACTCTGTCTCCGACTTCGTAAACTGTCTCCTTGCATTTAGGATCTGCATAACTCTTCTGCCTGGATTGAGCTACCTTGAGCCTATCGCGAATCAATTTCACCTTCTGTTTAGACTCCTTAATCAAATCAGGTCCAAACAACTGGTGGTCTCCAACTTCATCCCACGACAACGGTGTCCTGCACCTTCTTCCGTACAAGGCTTCGAAAGGGGCCATCTTTAAACTGGATTGATAGCTGTTGTTGTAAGAGAACTCTGCATACGACAAATTCTCGTCCCAACTAGATCCATAATCTAGCGCACAAGCTCTCAGCATGTCCTCCAAAATCTGATTGACTCTCTCGGTCTGTCCATCTGTCTGTGGATGAAAAGCTGTGCTGAACTCTAGCCTGGTATCCAAAGTTTCGTGCAACTGATTCCAGAACTTTGAGGTAAACTGGGTTCCTCTATCTGATACTATACTCCTCGGGACTCCATGTAAGCATACAATCATGGTCATGTATATCTTTGCCAACTTAGAACTAGTGTAAGTGGTCTTTACCGGGATGAAATGAGCTACTTTCATCAACCTATCAACTACAACCCAAATCGAGTCATAGCCTGAACGAGTCCTGTGTAATCCTGTGATAAAATCCATGCCTAACTTATCCCACTTCCATTCGGGTATCGGCAATGGTTGTAGCAATCCTGCTGGCTTCTGATGCTCTGCCTTTACTCTCTGACATACATCACAAACCGCTACATACTCTGCAATGTCTTTCTTCATTCCGGTCCACCAGAAAATATCCTTCAAATCCAAATACATCTTGGTATTTCCTGGGTGAATCGAATATGGTGAATCATGTGGCTCTTGCAGAATCAACCTCCTGATCTCCAGGTCATTGGGCACATAAATACGGTCTTCAAACCATAGGGTGTCGTGCTCATCCTCATGAAATCCTTTAGCCTTCCCTTCGCTCATTTTCTCCTTTATAGAGGCAATCTCCTTGTCAGTCTTCTGGGCTTCTCTGATTCTATCTATCAAAGTTGACTGAATCTCCAATGCTGCTACATAGCCTCTCGGAACTATTTCCAAACATAGCTCTCGAAGATCCTCAGCTAACTCCTTTGGTATTTGTCCCGTCATTAGTGTATTGGCATGGCTCTTACGGCTCAATGCGTCAGCTACTACATTAGCCTTTCCGGGATGGTAATGCAATCTCATATCATAATCCTTGATGAGCTCCAACCATCTCCTTTGCCTGAGGTTTAACTCCTTCTGCGTGAAAATGTATTTCAAACTCTTGTGGTCCGTATACACCTCACAATGATTTCCAATGAGGAAATGTCTCCATGTTTTCAATGCATGCACTACGGCTGCTAACTCCAAATCATGTGTAGCATAATTCAACTCATGAGGCTTAAGCTGTCTTGAGGCATATGAAACAACTCTCCCTTCCTGCATAAGCACTGCTCCAAGTCCTCGACGTGAAGCGTCGCAGTATACCTCATAGTCCTTGGTCTGGTCTGGCAAAATCAACACTGGTGAAGTAACCAAACGTTTCTTCAACTCCTAGAAACTAGCCTCACATTCATCTGTCCATATGAACTTGGTATCCATCTTCAACAACTCAGTCATAGGCTTCGCAATCTTTGAGAAATTCTCAATAAATCTCCGGTAGTATCCTGCGAGTCCAAGGAAACTCCGGATCTCACCAACTGTGGTTGGTGCTTCCCACTTGGTCACGGTATCAACTTTAGTGGGATCTACTACTATTCCTTCTCCGGATATAACGTGTCCGAGGAATCCTAGTTCCTTCAACCAAAACTCACATTTGCTGAACTTGGCATACAACTGATGTTCTCTGAGCTTCTCAAGTACCAATCGCAAATGTTCCTTATGCTCCTCTTCATTCTTCGAGTAAACCAGGATATCATCAATGAACACCACGACGAACTTATCCAAGAACTCCATAAACACTTTGTTCATCATGTTCATAAAATAGGCAGGTGCGTTAGTCAAACCAAATGACATAACGGTATACTCATACAGCCCATACCTGGTTGTAAAAGCTATCTTAGGTATATCCTATTCTCGAATCTTCAACTGGTGGTATCCTGATCGCAGATCGATCTTGGAAAATACCTTAGCTCCTTGCAATCGATCAAACAGATCATTGATCATTAGTAGTGGGTACTTGTTCTTGATCGTTACTTCATTCAACCCACGATAGTCAACAGCCATCCTTAACGATCCATCCTTTTTCTCCACTAGAAGTAGTGGTGATCCCCAAGGCGACGAACTTGGGCGAATGTAACCTTTATCCAGTAACTCCTTAATCTGCTTCTTAATCTCCACCAAATCCTTTGCAGGCATCCTGTATGGTCTCTTTGATATTGGCCCTGTGCCTGGCAATAGCTCAATCAAAAACTCAATATCTCTATCCGGTGGCATGCCTGGCAACTCCTCTGGAAATACTTTAGGGAAATCCCTTACCACTGGTACTTCCTCCTGCACAACTCCTGTTAAACAACTTACTCGAGTCCCTTTTGGCACATGTCGGGATACATACTTGATCCTTCTCCCTTCTGGGGTGGTAAGCAAAATTGTCTTACTGGCGCAATCGATGTTTCCTCCATACATCGACAGCCAATCCATACCCAGAATTACATC
This sequence comes from Triticum urartu, assembly GCF_003073215.2. NCBI lineage: Eukaryota > Viridiplantae > Streptophyta > Magnoliopsida > Poales > Poaceae > Triticum > Triticum urartu. Next base: position 533,259,382 of record NC_053025.1, on the reverse strand, counting down.
CAATCCTTGTGATTCCAAAATGATTAAATCTGAGGGAAACACATGCCTACCTATACTCAATAGCACTTGAAAACATCCTTGACTGGCCATATACTCCGCTCCTGGTGAGCTTACTAGCATAGGTGTTCTAAGAACCTTAGTGGGCAGGTTATACTTATCCACAAATCCCCTTGATATGTATGAATGCGATGCACCAGTATCAAAAAGAACGAGTGCAGTAAATGACTTAACCAAAAACTTACCGATTACGGCATCCGACTGCTCTTCAACCTCCTCCACGTTAACGTGGTTCACCTGTCCCCTGTTGAAAGGGTTCGGCTTCTTCCCAGAGCTTCCATTGCCATTCTGGCCTTTAGGACATTCATTGGCATAATGTCCGGTCTTCTGGAACTTAAAACAAGTGACTTGGCTCAGGTCTTTCTTGGCTGGGGTTGATGGGTTGGTACGGTTCTGGCCATTGCTTCCTCCATTACCATTACCATTCTTGGTGTCGTTGTGATTGTGCGAGCTACCTCCTCCATGGGTATGCTGAAAATGTCCTCCCGATCTAGGGGTAAAACGTGGCTTCTGCTGAGCTCCAGAATTGTACTTCCCTTGTCCATACTTCCTCTTCCGATTCTCAATTTGCTGCTGCTTGCCTTTAATCATAAGAGCACGATCTACCAACTCCTGGTAGTTGTTGAAGGTTGCTATCGACAACTGCATGCTCAACTCATCATTCAGTCCTTCCAGAAACTTCTCCTGTTTAGCTGCATCCGTAGCAACGTCATCTAGGGCATAACGTGCTAATTTACTAAAGTCCTCCACATACTGGCCAACTGTCCGTCCTCCTTGGCGCAAGTTGCGAAACTCACGCTTCTTCATGGCCATAGCTCCTGCTGAAACATGGGTAGTACGAAAAGCCTGCTGAAACTGGTCCCACGTGACAGTGTCGACAGGGAAAGTGGCTGTGAAATTCTCCCACCATGATGCTGCGGGTCCTTCTAGCTGATGTGCGGCAAACTTCACCTTCTCCACATCTGTGCATCCTGCTGTGGTCAACTCTCTAGCTGTCTTGGGGAGCCAATCATCTGCTACTATTGGCTCGGTGCTACTGGAAAACACCGGCGGATTCAGCCTAAGAAAACGGGCTAAGTGATCAACAGGTGGTGGTGGTGGTGGGTTGTTGTTGTTGTTCCCCTGATTCTGATTCTGGACTAGCAACTGCATCAATGTGTTCTGCTGCTGGATCAACTGAGTGAGCTCCGGTGGAAAGGTAAATCCGGGGTCACGTCTCGGAGGCATCTGAGGGAATAGAAAAGATGAGATTTAAGAATAGAGGGGGTCTAAAGAGAAAACACTACCCATATGCACATGAGGCAAAAGCAAACAATTCACTTCATTCAATCAAACAAGGGCATACAATCGATCTAACTATCGCAAAAGTGCTCAGACTATTGTATTTACATGGTGGACTACTACTATTGATGAGGTAGTCTACTAGAAATATTCTTCGATTGCAGACTCCATGATATCTGCTCCGGCTTCATCAACATAGTCATCATTTCTATCATCTGGGTCCGAGTCGATGTCGTCGATGATGATGTAGTCTTCCGGTGAATCTCCTTGGGTTCTTTGTCTTCATCCACTGGTGTAGGGCCTCCCATAAATATTCCGATCTTCGTGATCAGATCATCATTCTTCTCCACCAATACTTCAATTTCTTCTTCATAGTCTTCACGTGTAGCCTTGAGTTCTTCCTCCAGTTCCTTGATTCTTGTCTTAGCCTTCTTCAGGTCTATCATGTCGGCGCACATCTGGTTCTCCTGTCGTCGAATGTGCTAGTTTAATTCCTGGATAAAAGCTACAATTGATCTATCCTTTCTGGTGCTGATCATCTCCCAGTGCTCATCTCGGCGCCCACAAATCTGGTAGATAGTATCCTTGAGATCATTGCGTTAGACTTCTCCTATGCGTCCCATGGCGATGTGAGCTGCCATGCTCTTTCCTAGACTCCAAGTTGGTGCATCAAAAGAAAACTCTATGGGCTCAATGACTGGCATGAACGTCCTTCCTGGAACTTGAACTTGAATCATCCAGCGCTCTCCTCCAGGTAAAGTGGCGTTGTAGGTTCCGGTGAAGCTTGGTAATCCTATGTTCAGGTATCTAGTGACTTCCTTGAAGTGGCATCCAAAGGGTGTATCTTCATCCGGTTGCGTGAACTTGTTCCTTGCATCCGCCTTCCTAAAGAGTAGAAAATATGAGAGGTCAGAAGAGAAGAGAGTGAATAGTGATCTAGGTCTTTAGCTTAGTGGTCGTGTCCTACAGTCAGCGTGTGCTCTGATACCATCTCTGTAGCGACCAGACCTCAAATCGTCTAATCTCTGTGCTCAGGTGTCATCCCTGGATCAGTAATGCTGACACCACACAGTACTTGGAGGATTTATAACAGAGTAGCAATCACACACTTATTACATCGAGTGTCTCAATAGAGAACTTATTACAATAAATATGGCTTAAGGCCATCTAATAACGATAACAGTGGAAGGCTTGGAAGATAAGTGAGTCCATCAACTCCAACGGCATCACTGAGTATAGAACCACGACCTAAAACTCCTTAATCGTCGTCTGAAAAGTCTGCAACATTAATGTTGCAGCCCGAAACGGGTCAGCACATGGAATATGCTGGCAAGGTAACACATAGAGAGTAATGGAATGAAACAGCTAATCTATATGCATATTTGGCTGTGGAAAGCTCTATGGTTACAGTTTTGCGTAAAGCCCATTTTTCCCTACTGCAAAGGAATAAATTTTATTTAACTATCATGGTAGTTGTTAAACATTGAGAATGGTTGACAGCATCCTCAATCCCAATTAAGCATCATCATTAAACAAAAACCAACAAAATTAAATTTTAGAGTAACATGTTGAGATTCACATGATAATCCAAATACTAGATACTCAAGATGTCCATAACCAGGGACACGGCTAACCATGATTAGTTTATACACTCTGCAGAGGTTTGCGCACTTTTCCCCACAAGACTCGATCGCCTCCGTTTGGTTTCTTGCACTACATGATGTTTGAGAAGACGGATGAGCGAGACACAGTCTTTCAGAAGAGCTAGCACCTTACGATGGATAGACCGTTACACCTACTTTCCCCTACATCTGCTAGTCTACCCTGTAAGAGTTCGCACGACTTAATCAACTATGCTAGAGCCCATAATAGCTTGTGGCTGCACACGGAAGTTTCTAGTATGAAAAATCTCATGATCCCTTTGGGCCTGGGTGGCAGTCCATAAAGAAAAACAGGCAATCCTGGAATACCCAGGTACCTCAATCCACCCAGATGTGTGTTTAAGTTGCCACCTTAGATAAACCATTAATTAACAAACTCACATCTGTCATGGATATCACTCACCCAATCCACGTCTACTAGCATAGCATGGCACAATAGGCAAACGTAGAAGTAACTCCCAAAGGTTTGATAATAAACAGGTAATAGGTACTACCTCAACTACTTCCCAATCCCACAATTTAATTAGATCCTAATCATGCAATGTTTGAGGATTGATCTAATGCAATAAAACCGGGTAGTAGGAGGTATGATCAAAGTGTTACTTGCCTTGCTGATGATCCGCGAAAGCTAGAGATTCAAAGTAACAGGCGGCGCACTCCGGGGTATTCTATCGCAGACAAACAAACAAGCATACAATAAGTATTCATCTAATGCACAGGGAAAACTCAAATAATAGATCTAACCAGAAGGTTCTACTTAAGAACTCCGGTTTGCAAAAAGAATCAAATCAAACGAAGCAACGAAAGTCAAACGGCAAAAGAAACAGGCTTCGTTTACTATTCTGGATCTAGGGCAATTTTTTACAGTGGCAAAAGCTTGTTTAAGTTGGTTAAACGGATAGAGGGTTTCGAGACGAAACTCTAGGCGCTTGAATTGCCTGATTCCGATAAACGAGCGAAAAATTATACTAAAATGAAAATCGGATCAGGAATCGCGATCAGAAAAATCGCGGATTTAATCCGAGAAAAAGAAAAACGACGAACGCTCGCTAGAACGAACGAACAAACGCCGCTATTTAAATAAATCGGAAAAACCAATCTATTTAAAAAAACCGAAACTAAAAAAAAACGACAAAACCATCGGAAAAATCGAACGGTTTTTCGGGAAAAAAACCGGCGTCTAAAAAAAAATCTACCGGCAACTCCGGCGAGAACTCCGGCGACGGCGGCGGGGCTCCGGCGGCGGCGGCGGCAGGGCGGCGGCGGGGCAGCGCTAGGGCGGGGCGGCGGCTAGGGTTTGGGTGGGGAGGCTCCAGGCGGGGCTCCCCGGCTTATAAAGCCCGATCGGGCCTGGTGTCCAGGACGGACACGGCCCGTAGGTCGGTTGCGTTTTTTTTAATATTCCGCATAGAAAAACAAATAAAAGAAATACTAAACGGACTCCAAAAATCCCGAAATAAATTTTCCCGGGCTTCTAAAATCAAGCCGCACAAGGTGAACATTTATTTGGGGCCTAAATGCAATTTGGAAAATGCACATTTTTCCTAAATTCAAATAAGATAACGAAAAACTCCGAAATAAAATCTTATTTGACTTTATTATTAAATCCTCAATATTTCTTTATTTTGGGAAAATCATTTTATTCCCTCTCTCATATTTTTGTAATAGAAATAATTGATGATAAAATAATTAAAATCAAATGATCCTATTCTCAAAATTTGAGAAAACTCAAATATGAAAATAACGAAATCCCCAACTCTCTCCGTGGGTCCTTGAGTTGCGTAGAATTTCTAGGATCAAACCAAAAGCAAAATAAAATATGATATGCAATGATGATTTAATGTATAACATTCCAAATTGAAAATTTGGGATGTTACAAGTCCCCAGGATATGATTTATTATTTCTCTGCTAAATATTTCCCTGCTCATAAGAAACAAGCTTCTTTGAGGGATATATATAACTTTGTGCAAATTGAAGAAGAGAGTCTCCCACAAGCTTGGGGGAGGCTTCTCCAATTACTTAATGCTTTGCCTGTTCATCCTCTCAAGAAAAATGAAATACTTGATATCTTTTATAATGGACTAACCGATGCTTCTAAAGATTACCTGGATAGTTGTGTTGGTTCTGTTTTCAGGGAAAGAACACCGAATGAAGCTGAAATTCTATTGAATAATATGTTGACAAATGAAAATAATTGGACACTTCCTGAGCCTATTCCTAAACCAACTCCGAAGAAAAGAGGTGTTCTATTTCTTAGTCTTGAAGATATGCAAGAGGCAAAGAAATCTATGAAAGAAAAGGGTATTAAAGCTGAAGATTTTAAGAATTTACCTCCTATTGAAGAAATACATGGTCTTAATTCACCGCCTATTGAAGAAACATATGATCTTAATCCATTACCTATTGAAGAAATACATGGTCTTGATAACCCGACAGAGGTAGTAAAGGTAAATTCTCTCTTTAGATATGATAAAGCTGAAATCCCATTTACTAAGTTTGCTAGCCCATGCTTAGATGAGTTTGATAAATTTATGGTTAAGCAAGAAGATTTTAATGCTTATTTTGGTAGACAATTGCAATACAATTCAAATATGCTTGAACACTTGGGTAATTATATGGCTAATGTTAAAGGTAAACTTAAACTTATTAGTAAACATGCTTCAATGGTTACCACTCAAGTAGAACTAGTACTTAAAGCTCAAAATGATTTGCTCAATGAATTGAATAGTAAGAATAATGATTATGCTGTTAGAGTGACTACTAGAACTGGTAGAATGACTCAGGAACCTCTATATCCTGAAGGCCACCCTAAGAGAATTGAGCAAGATTCTCAGAGAAATAATATAGATGCGCCTAGTCCTTCTAAAAGGAAGAAAAAGAAGAATGATAGGACTTTGCATGCTTCTAGTGAACCTATTACTGAAACACCTGAGAATCCAAATGATATTTCTATTTTTGATGCTGAAACACAATCTAGTAATGAACCTGAAACTAGTGATAATGTTAATGATAATGTTCATGATGATGCTCAACCTAGTAATGATAATGATATAGAAATTGAACCTGCTGTTGATCTTGATAACCCACAATCAAAGAATGAACGTTATGATAAGGAAGACTTTGTTGCTAGGAAACACGGAAAGGAAAGAGAGCCTTGGGTTCAGAAACCCATGCCTTTTCCTCCCAAACCATCCAAGAAAAGGGATGATGAGGATTTTGAGCGCTTTGCTGAAATGATTAGACCTATCTTTTTGCGTATGCGATTAACTGATATGCTTAAAATGAATCCTTATGCTAAATATATGAAAGGAATTGTCACTAATAAAAGAAAGATACCTGAAGCTGAAATTTCCACCATGCTTGCTAATTATACTTTTAAGGGTGGAATACCTAAGAAACTTGGAGATCCAGGAGTACCCACTATACCATGCTCCATGAAAACAAATTATGTTAAAACTGCTTTATGTGATCTTGGAGCCGGTGTTAGTGTTATGCCTCTCTCTTTATATCGTAGACTTGATTTGAATAAGTTGACACCTACTGAAATATCTTTGCAAATGGCTGTTAAATCAACTGATATACCTGTCAGTATTTGTGAGGATGTGCCTGTTGTAGTTGCAAACGTTACTAGTTTAACGGACTTCGTTATTCTTGATATTCCCAAGGACGATAGTATGTCTATTATTCTTGGAAGACCCTTTTTGAATACTGCAGGGGCTGTTATTGATTGCACTAAAGGCAATGTCACTTTTCATGTTAATGGTAATGAGCATATGGTACACTTTCGGAGGAAACAACCTCAAGTTCATAGTATCAACTCTATTGGAAAAATTCCATCGTTTATATTTGGAGGTTTTGAATTTCCTCTTCCTACTGTCAAGAAGAAATATGATATTCTTATTATTGGGGATGTGCATATCCCCGTTGAGGTAACATAGTGTTATTCGAAATTTCTCCGGTTCCATGTTATTCAGAATGAGTTTGTTAACATGACTTGATCAACCTTGTTAGTGGATTCCTTTTGATGAGCATGTGATGGATGAAACTAGAAGGCACAACATTCTGTACCCTCCTTTTACTTTCTGTTATTTATATTAAATAAAATAAAAATAAGTATTTCCGTCTGTTATCTGATATATCCGTGCAATATAAAAATACCCCGAAAATAAAAGTTCTCCAAATGCCCTGAAATTTAAATATGATTTTTTTCTGGAATATTTTAGAATATTTGGCACTGAGAACACAGCAGGAGGGGCATCCACCTGGCCACGAGGGTGGAGGGTGCGCCCTATCCCCCTGGGCGTGCCCCCCTGCCTCGTGGGCCCATGGTGGCCCTCCTCCACTTATTCCTGCACCCACACACTCCTTCTTCCTCCCACAAACATGAATATCCAGCTCAAGCACGAGTTCTAGCTCATTTTGCTGCGATTTTTGATCTCCTTGCTCAAAGCACCTCTCACAAAACTGCTTGGGGAGATTGTTCCTTGGTATGTGACTCCTCCATTGGTCCAATTAGTTTTTGTTCTAGTGCTTTATTCATTGCATATTTTTGCTGCTTAGGTGACCCTGTTCTTGAGCTTGCATGTCAAATTTATATGGTCAAAAGTAGTTTTGATGCATGATATAGGCTCTAGGCACTTGTAGGAGTAGTTGTTATCAATATTGTTGAGCTTGGTTCACTTTTATTTGAAGTTACTAAAAATTCAGAAATTTTTCAGAGGAAGAAATATGTTTAGGAAAATGTACCAAGGTGGCTCTTCAAGGAAACAAGAGCCCAGGCTTGCAATGTGTGATGCTGATGATGAGCCACCAAGGGACGCTCCAGTGCGGCCCTGTGAATGGCCTTCAGAGGACTTCATGGATCGAGCGGGGATTAAGGAAGAATTTAACGCATATTTGCATAACGCTGATCTTGTGAGCTTCTAGGAAGAAAAATGTCGTCAGTACCACTATCTCACTAGTTCCTTTGTGAGGAGGTTTGAATTTTCATCTTCACGTAATTCTCAAACTGTCCTGTTTGATCTTTATGAAAATTCTTACACTATGGACTTAGAGGATTTTACCACTGCCTGCAAACTTCCACAATGGGGTAGTGTCAGGGAACCTCACAAATCTGAATTTAGAGATTTTCTTGCTAGTATAACTGTGGGGGAATCTAGAGATACAACACAAGCTACCATAGGGAGCATTCACTTTCCTGCTATACATTATTTTGCTCTCTTCATAGGTAGATGCATTAATGGTAAAGATGAGGCATGTCACATGTGTGTCCCTGACCTCAGTATTCTTAGGAGTGCTGTGTTAGGAGATAAATCTTATAATTTGGGAGCCATTGTTGCACGTAGGTTGCATCTTAATAGATTTAATGGAGATTTCTTTGGTGGAATTTATGCAACCCGCTTAGCTGATTTTCTTGGTGTAACCATACGTAATGATGATATTGAATTGCCTCCTGTTTACTTAGACTTTAATGCTATGGTTCACCACTAGTTTGTCGAGAGGAATGAATCACCTCTCCAGTATCGCTTAATCTTTGACAGACGTCGTGCTGTCCGTATTACTCTCCCTGCTCCTTCCTTCTTTGATTATCAGGCAAAAGGAATACATGTTATTACTAGAGATGAGGCAGATGAGTACGAGAGGAGGGCGGAGGCAGCTCGCCGCCATGCCGTAGCTCAGGAGGCAATAGCCGCCGCATCGCAGTATGACCCCAACTATTACTATGGATATCCGCCAGGCCAACCGTGGCCATAGACCAACTTAGGCCAAAAGCCTAAGCTTGGGGGAGTACGTATTTCCCACCGACATTATATTTATGTTCACACACTCATTGCTAGATGTCGGTGCTCATACTTTTTCATTGTATCATCCATGCTAGTTTATTTCCCTTTTTATGCTTTCTTCTTGTGTGCTTAATAAACCTTAAGAAAAACAAAAGAAATTAGTTGTAGCTTTTAATTAGTTTACTTTCCATGCTTGTAGTAGTAATTAAAAAGAAAACCCAAAAAGATTTCATGTTCTTCTTTTGCTTGTTGGGAGCTTTCCCATGTAAATAGTTTTATTTCTTTTCTTTTCTTTGGGGGTCGATAGGAGAAGACCATGATTAAATTGTTGAAGTGGCTCTTATATGCATTATTGTTGATCTGACAAAAGAGCCCATATTTCCTTGTCTTCTCCTGTTTATTGAATGCTTGCAGATTCCAGCTTAGTCCAATGCACGTGCACTATTATTATTATCCACATCATTCGGTCATGCAAGTGAAAGGCAATTATGACGATATATGATGGACTGATTGAGATGAGAAAAGCTAGTATGAACTCGACCTCTCTTGTTTTTGTAAATATGATTAGTTCACCGTTCCTGATTCAGCCTATTATAAATAAACATGTTTGCAATGACAACTAGAGATCATAGTTTCTTATGCCATGCTTGATTAGCTAGGAGCTTATAATGGTTTACCTTGCATGCGAACATGCTATTGAGATGGTTGTGATGTGGTATGATAGGGTGGTATCCTCCTATGAATGATTTAAGTGACTTGATTTGGCACATGTTCACGCATGTAGTTGAAACAAAATCAACGTAGCCTTCACGATATTTATGTTCATGGTGGATTATATCCTACTCATGCTTGCATTCGGTGTTGATTAATTTTAATGCATGTTCATGACTGTTGTCGCTCTCTAGCTGGTCGCTTCCCAGTCTTTTGCTAGCCTTCACCTGTACTAAGCGGGAATACTACTTGTGCGTCCAATCCCATAAACCCCAAAGTTATTCCATATGAGTCCACCATACCTACCTATATACGGTATCTACCTGCCGTTCCAAGTAAATTTGTATGTGCCAAACTCTAAACCTTCAAATAAATATCCTGTTTTGTATGCTTGAATAGCTCATGTATCAACTAGGGCTGTCCGTATCTTCCATGTTAGGCGGGTTGTTCTCAAGAGGAGTGGACTCCACTCCTCACTCACGAGAAAATGGCTGGTCATCGGGATGCCCAGTCCCATGCTTTATGCAAACTAAATCAAAATAGTTGCAAACAAAACTCCCCCTAGGACTCTTGTTAGTTGGAGGCACTCATTGTTTCGAGCAAGCCATGGATTGATGCTTGTTGGTGGAGGGGGAGTATAAACTTTACCATTATGTTTGGGAACCGCCTATAATGTGTGTAGCATGGAAGATATCGGCATCTCTTGGTTGTTATGTTGACAATGAAAGTATACCGCTCAAAATATTATTCACCTCTATTTCAAAACCGAGCTCTGGCACCTCTACAAATCCCTGCTTCCCTCTGCGAAGGGCCTATCTATTTACTTTTATGTTGAGTCATCCTCCTCTTATTAAAAAGCACCAGTTGGAGAGCACCGCTGTCATTTGCATTCATTACTGTTAGTTTACATTGAGTATGACTTGACTGGATCTCTTTTACCATGAATTACAATGTCTAGTCAGTCCTTGATCTTTAAAGGTGCTCTGCATTTATGTTTTGTGGTCTTAGAAAGGGCTAGCAAGATACCATCTTGTTATATCATATTATGATTGTTTTGAGAAAGTGTTGTCATCCGAGATTTATTATTATTGCTCGCTAGTTGATTATGCCATTGATATGAGTAAACATGAAACCTAAGCGTTATTGTGAATATGGTTAGCTCATAATCTTTGCTGAAAACTTGAATGCTGGCTTTACATATTTACAACAACAAGAGCAAACAGAGTTTGTAAACGTTTTTCTTTATCACTTTCAGTTTGTCAACTGAATTGCTTGAGGACAAGCAAATGTTTAAGCTTGGGGGAGTTGATACGTCTCCGTCGTATCTACTTTTCCAAACACTTTTGCCCTTGTTTTGGACTCTAACTTGCATGATTTGAATGGAACTAACCCGGACTGACACTGTTTTCAGAAGAAATACCATGGTGTTATTTATGTGCAGAAACAGAAGTTCTCGGAATGACCTGAAACTTCACGGAACATCTTTTCAGAAATAATAAAAATCCTTGCAAAAGATGAAGACCAGGGGGCCCACACCCTAGCCACGAGGGTGGGGGGCGCCCCCTACCTCATGGGCCCCCTGGAGCTCCTCCGACCTCAACTCCAACTCTATATATTTGCTTTCGGGGAGAAAAAACCAGAGAGAAGGATTCATCGCGTTTTACGATACGGAGCCGCCGCCAAGCCCTAAAACCTCTCGGGAGGGCTGATCTGGAGTCCGTTTGGGGGCTCCGGAGAGGGGAATCCGTCGCCATCATCATCAACCTTCCTCCATCACCAATTTCATGATGCTCACCACCGTGCGTGAGTAATTCCATCGTAGGCTTGCTGGACGGTGATGGGTTGGATGAGATTTATCATGTAATCAAGTTAGTTTTGTTAGGGTTTGATCCCTAGTATCCACTATGTTCTGAGATTGATGTTGCGATGACTTTGCTATGCTTAATGCTTGTCACTAGGGTCCGAGTGCCATGATTTCAGATCTGAACCTATTATGTTTTCATCAATATATGAGAGTTCTTGATCCTATCTTACAAGTCTATAGTCACCTATTATGTGTTATGATCCGTTAACCCCGAAGTGATAATAATCGGGATACTTACCGGTGATGACCGTAGTTTGAGGAGTTCATGTATTCACTATGTGTTAATGCTTTGGTCCGGTACTCTATTAAAAGCAGGCCTTAATATCCCTTAGTTTCCGCTAGGATTCCGCTACCACGGGAGGGTAGGACAAAAGATGTCATGCAAGTTCTTTTCCATAAGCACGTATGACTATATTCGGAATACATGCCTACATTACATTGATGAATTGGAGCTAGTTATGTGTCACCCTAGGTTATGACTGTTAGACGATGAACCACATCAGGCATAATTCTCTATCACCGATCCATTGCATACGAGCTTTCCTTATATTGTTCTTCGCTTATTTACTTTTCCGTTGCTATTGCTATCATCACTACAAAATACCAAAAACATTACTTTTGCTATCATTACCTTTTGCTACCGCTACCACTACTATCATATTACTTTGCTACTAAACACTTTGCTGCAGATATTAAGTTTCCAGGTGTGGTTGAATTGACAACTCAGCTGCTAATACTTGAGAATATTCTTTGGCTCCCCTTGTGTCGAATCAATAAATTTGGGTCGAATACTCTACCCTCGAAAACTGTTGTGATCCCCTATACTTGTGGGTTATCACCCCCCCTCCACCATAATGCACCTCGGTCATATCGTAGCAGTACTTAGCTGAAGCCCTGTACCGGTAGCAACATCATCACCGTCATCACGTCGTCATGCTGACAAAGATCTCCCTCAAAGCTCTACTGGATTGTGAGTTTGTGGGACGTCACCGAGCCGAACATGTGCAGATCACGAAGGTGCCGTACCTTCGGTGCTGGGATCGGTCGATCGTGAAGACGTACAACTACATCAACCGTGTTGTCATAACGCTTCCGCTTACGGTCTATGAGGGTACGTGGACAACACTCTCCCCTCTCGTTGCTATGCATCACCATGATCTTGTGTGTGTGTAGGAATTTTTTTGAAATTACTGCGTTCCCCAACAGCTTTAATCTGCCAGGGGCTTCATTGTGACCCATAATACGACAACAAAGTCCGAACACTTTTTACAACATAGTTCGACACCCCGAATTTAGCATTATATGCATTGGCTCCGAATCATGTCTTTGGTCAATAGTTGGGTTGCCCATCTCCTGTGCTTACTACCTTACGTACCGCTATATAGGCTAGGGTAGTAAAGGGAGAACTACTGCGATTGTGTCCTGGTTTATCCTGATGAGCACCTCGGTAGAGAAAGCCGAAAACTAACTGTCATGATGCGGTGAGAGCCGGTCAGCTCTTCGGAGGGTTCAAATCTTTAGCGATTTTTCCGCATTATGCGATGAATCGGCCTTTTTACCCGATTAGGTGATTACAGTACCCTAGTTCGGATACTAGGGGCTGCGCCTAAAATTTTCATTGTAGAACTCCTATGGCTAAGTGAGGGTACTAAAGCAACATAGTCCGATTTCCTGGTTCGTTGTGCTAAACACCTCCTTTAAGGACCAAACAAATTGGATCAAGAGTGTTTAGATTCCACCCCGAACACCGCCGTACTACCTACGTGGGGGCTGAAGCCGACGACTGGCCAACTCTCAATTTTTCATAAACACGGCCGCACAGGAGGTAAAATATTAAACAAACATTATATTACATAGCCGAAATTATTTTTATAATACAGGGCGAGACAATATAACGATATTCATTCAAAGATTACATCCTTCGTACACTCTTCCACCACAATGTGGGATCCCTCAAGGACTTCGCTAAAATATCACTCGGGTGTGCAGTACTCCTTGCCCGCGGGCGGTCCTTTGGTAGCGTCAGAAAAGCTACGCGGCAGATCCGCAAACGCCCCTGGAGAACTCCAAATACGGGTCAGTAGGAGATACCTCTTCTTCACATACTTGCTTTTCATAATAAAAGCCTTACCCGCCGCGATCTTTTTGGCCTCCTAGATTTCCTGGAGGGCGCCTTGGGCCTCGGCTCGGGCCTCTTGTGTGCTCTGGCGAGCCTTCCCAAGTTCAGATTCTTGGTCCGCATGCTGACGCTTCAAGGACTCGTATTTCTTTAAAGCATCTTGAAGCTCTTGCTGGACCTCCCCAACCCTGGCCTCATGCTTTTTCCGGACAGCTCGTTCCTTCGCCACCCTTTCCTCGGCCTCGGCCAATGCTTTCTTGAGGGTTTCAACCTCAGTCGCCGCTCTACAAATATCACGACACTATAATCAATATACATCGTTTATTCTTTCCAAACATATAGCAAGTCTCCACACACCTTGCTTGTCCTCCAGCTGCCTTTTCGCAAGGCAGAGCTCTTCTTCGGCCCGGTCCAGACTCTGCTTTAGTCCGGAGACCTTAGCGGCATGAGAGGTGGCGGCCAACAGCGACGCCTGTGTTCATAAGACATATTTAGTTAGTTTCCTGCAAAAATTACTCGATCCTCTGTCCGGTTTTTCTTTCCGAACACCGACGGTGTCTTAGGGGCTACACTATCTATATTGGGACTTTCTCTTTTTACGTTGTTTACCTCAAAACCTGTCAGCGGGCTGTGATACGTCTCCAACGTATCTATAATTTTTTATTGTTCCATGCTATTATATTATCAACTTTGGATGTTTATGGGCTTTATTATACACTTTTATATCATTTTTGGGGACTAGCCTATTAACCCAGAGCCCAGTGCCAGTTTCTGTTTTTTTGCCTATTTTAGGGTTTCGAAGAAAAGGAAAATCAAACGGAGTCCAAATGACCTGAAACTTCACAGAACTTATTTTTGGATCAGAAGAAGCCCGGAAGACTTGGAGTCTACGTAAGGGAAGCTTCGAGGAGGCCACGAGGTAGGGGGGCGCGCCCACCCCCCTGGGCGCGCCCTCCACCCTCGTGGGCCCCTCGTGGCCCCCCTAACATACTTCTTCCGCCTATATATCTCCATATACCCTAAAAACATCCGGGAGCACAATAGATCGGGAGTTTCGCCGCCAGAAGCCTCCGTAGCCACCGAAAACCAATCTAGACCCGTTCTGGAACCCTACCGGAGGGGGCAACCCCTCTCCGGTGGCCATCTTCATCATCCCGGTGCTCTCCATGACGAGGAGGGAGTAGTTCTCCCTCGGGGCTGAGGGTATGTACCAGTAGCTTTGTGTTCTCTCTCTCTCTCTCGTGTTCTTGAGATGATACGATCTTGATGTATCGCGAGCTTTGCTATTATAGTTGGATCTTATGTTTCTCCTTCCCCTCTACTCTCTTGTAATGAATTGAGTTTCCCTGTCGGTGTCAAAACTGGCGGATCTCGGGTAGGGGGTCCCGAACTGTGCGTCTAGGCCGGTTGGTAACAGGAGGCAAGGGACATGAAGTTTTACCCAGGTTCGGGCCCTCTCGATGGAGGTAAAACCCTACGTCCTGCTTGATTAATATTGATGATATGGGTAGTACAAGAGTAGATCTACCACGAGATCAGAGAGGCTAAACCCTAGAAGCTAGCCTATGGTATCATTGTGTTGTCCTACGGACTAAAACCCTCCGGTTTATATAGACACCGGATAGGGTTAGGGTTACATAGAGTCGGTTACAATGGTAGGAGATCTACATATCCGTATCGCCAAGCTTGCCTTCCACGCCAAGGAAAGTCCCTTCTAGACACGGGACGAAGTCTTCAATCTTGTATCTTCATAGTCCAGGAGTCCGGCTGAAGGTATAGTCCGGCCATCCGGACACCCCCTAATCCAGGACTCCCTCAGTAGCCCCTGAACCAGGCTTTAATGACGACGAGTCCGGCGCGCAGATTGTCTTCGGCATTGCAAGGCGGGTTCCTCCTCCAAGTACTTCATAGAAGATTTTGAACACAAAGATAGTGTCCGGCTCTGCAAAATAAGTTTCCACATATTGCCATAGAGAGAATAATATTTACACAAATCTAATCTGCTGACGTATTCCGTAGTGTGACATCACACCACAGCCAAGCCTTTATTTGAATTGTTTTACTGTCCCATCTCAGCCTGTTATGCGAGGCGGTTTCCTTGGCACGTCTTGTTAAAGCAGAGATCGTGTCCCCTTATTCCGGGATTCTCATCAATACGGGCGTGGGTAACCCAACCGTGCCATTGATTACGGCGCCTGGAGATAAGCGAGTTTTACCAGGCTGGTGGGGACACGTAGTTGCGTCCACCCATATAAGGGGATAAGGATCCACCTTTTCACCTACGCCTTCTTCCTCCTTTGCCTATCCATTTTCGCGCACTCGAGCTCCAGCGCCCAAGTCCTCACTCCCCACCTCAACCTTCTCCAGTCATGTCCGTAGCGGGAGGCAAGTGGATGGTCTCCTCCGTTACGGAGGGACACATCAAGAGACTAGGGAAGGCCGGATACTTGTCCAACGACATCGCGCACCGGCTTCCCGAAGGGGGGCAGCTCATCCCTACCCCTAGGCCCCATGAGAGGGTGGTGTTCCTCCCCCATTTCCTCCGCAGACTGGGTTTCCCTCTCCACCCATTTGTCCGGGGGCTCATGTTCTACTATGGCCTGGATTTCCACGATCTGGCCCCGAACTTTGTCCTCAACATCTCGGTGTTTATCGTCGTGTGCGAGGCCTTCCTCCGCATCCGCCCCCATTTCGGCCTATGGCTCAAGACTTTTAATGTCAAGCTGAAGGTGGTGCGCGGCAACCATGCGGAGTGCGGAGGCGCCATGGTGGGCAAGATGCCCAACATCTTATGGCTCGAGGGCTCCTTTGTGGAGACCCTGAAGGGGTGGCAATCATAGTGATTTTACATCACCGAGCCGCGCGACCCTAAGTGGGTCGCAGCCCCCGGGTTCCGATCCGGACCCCCAACGCGGCTCACGTCCTGGAAGGAGACGGGCCTGTCATGGGGTAAAAAAGGAGAGCTGACCGGACTCCAAACATGTGTCCAAACCCTGGTGGACAAGCAGCTCAAGCTTGTCAACGTAGTCCAGGTCATGCTCATCCACCGGATCCTCCCGTGTCAACAACGGGCTTTCAACCTGTGGGAGTTCGACCTGGCGCGGCACCGAACTCTGAGTAGGCTCTTCGACACGATGTACGAAGATGCCTGGAAGGTGCTTTTCAAAGGCGCCGAGGCCCCCGCATCCGCTACTAAGGATCGCGGATTAAGCACGCAGCGTCACACTCGTGCGGTAAGCTATTTTTTACCTTCTACAGGGTATCAATTTTTCATAGTTTGACTCCATGCGGGATCTAAGCTCCCTTGCCTTTAACAGGATTGGTAGGAGACGTCCGGACAAACCAACTGTTCGGCTCCTTTGCCCGAAGACCCAGCTGATGCCCGCTTGGCGAAGATGCTGGTTCCGGCACCCTATGTGGTGCCGGAGAAGAAGGCCAAGAAGAAGGCCACGGGGACTCGAAAGAGTGCCCGGCGCCAGGAGGTGTCGGATCCATCATCCGACGGCTCCAAGACGCACTCCTCCCATGAAGACGAGGAGGAGGAAGAAGAGACCTCTCCCCCTCCAGCGGGGGAAGGGAAGAAAAGGAAGGCTGCCCCAACTGGGGAGGCCGAAGGGTCCAAGAAGGGGAAAACCCTTCCTCCGGACTACTCCACCGACGCCGACGACAGCGAAGAGGAGTGGCTACACAGGGCCAAGCCCCTGGCGAAATCGTAAGTATCCAGATACCAGAGTAATTCATAGTATTCCTTTACCGCACAGCTTCCCCTTATGTCGAATATGAAAATGCAGCCCACCAAAGGACCGGCTCGACACGTCGTCGAGCGGTTCACTGGACTCGTCGGACGTGAATTCGCTTCCGACGGCTTCCTCCCCCCGCCCTACGGACGACGCCGAAGTGTTGTCCCAACAGGTTCCAGACCAGGAGGAGGTGGTCCTAGAGGCGCCGCAAGGCGACCTCCCAGACTCCAGGGGTGAAGGGGATAAAATCTCCCAGGGCTCCAAGTCTGGCTCTAGGCCAGACACTCCTTCGGAACCTTCAAAGGTTTCGGAGTCCAGCGGGCGACCTTCTTCCAAGAGGAGCAGGCCTCTGTGCTGGTGACCCCTGTCCAACTGGAGGCGCCGGACAATCTGTTGGAGGCGCTCAAGGGCGCCTCCATCGACGAGGAGCACCGCACCATTATGAGTGCGGTGGTCCAGAAGGTTCAGTCCACCAAGAGCGGACTGACTGAAGCTTGTACTAGCCTTTTGACAGGCTTTGAGGTAAGTAAAGAATGTGTAAATAATATTACCGCATAGACAGTAGCCCCTGATGCTCTGTTTGGCGTTCGGGAAGAAAAGCCGAATAGAGGATCAAATAAAATCCGCAGCTGTCTAACAAAAAGGAGTCAATATGCGTGTGCAGGTTTCCCTGCTGGCGTCCGCCGCACTGACTGCGGAAGTGGACACGCTAAAGCAAAACCTCGAGCGGTCCGAGCAAGAGCTCGGGCGTGTTGGGGAACGTAGTAATTTCAAAAAAATTCCTACGCACACACAAGATCATGGTGATGCATAGCAATGAGAGGGGAGAGTGTGATCTACGTACCCTTGTAGACCGACAGCGGAAGCGTTATGACAACGCGGTTGATGTAGTCGTACGTCTTCATGGCCTGATCGATCAAGCACCGAAACTACGGCACCTCCGAGTTCTAGCACACGTTCAGCTCGATGACGATCCACGGACTCCGATCCAGCAAAGTATCGGGGAAGAGTTCCGTCAGCACGACGGCGTGGTGACGATCTAGATGTTCAACTGTCGCAGGGCTTCGCCTAAGCACCACTACAATATTATCAAGGAATATGGTGGAAGGGGGCACCGCACATGGTTAAGAAAACGATCACGAGGATCAACTTGTGTGTCTAGGGGTGCCCCCTGCCCTCGTATATAAAGGAGCAAGGGGAGGAGGCCGGCCGGCCCTATTGGCACGCCAAGGAGGATCCTCCTCCTAGTAGGAGTAGGACTCCTACTAGGAGGGGGAAAGGAAGTGGGGAGGGAGAAGGAAAGGGGGGCGCCGTCCCCCCTCTCCTAGTCCAATTCGGACCAGGGGGAGGAGGCGCGCGGCCCACCCTGGCTGCCCTTCTCTCTCTCCACTAAGGCCCATATGGCCCATTACTTCTCCCGGGGGGTTCCGGTAACCCTCCGGCACTCCGGTTTTCCCCGAAATCACCCGGAACACTTCCGGTGTCCGAATATAGCCATCCAATATATCAATCTTTATGTCTTGACCATTTCAAGACTCCTCGTTATGTCCGTGATCACATCCGGGACTCCAAACTAACTTCGGTACATCAAAAACTCATAAACTCATATAACTGTCATCGAAACCTTAAGCGTGCGGACCCTACGGGTTCGAGAACAATGTAGATATGACCGAGACATGTCCCCGGTCAATAACCAATAGCGGAACCTGGATGCTCATATTGGCTCCCACATATTCTACGAAGATCTTTATCGGTCAGACTGCATAACACATACGTTGTTCCCTTTGTCATCGGTATGTTACTTGCCCGAGATTCGATCATCGGTATCTCAATACCTAGTTCAATCTCGTTACCGGAAAGTCTCTTTACTCGTTTCGTAATACATCATCTCGCAACTAACTTATTAGTTGCAATGCTTGCAAGGCTTATGTGAGGTGCATTACCGAGAGGGCCCAGAGATACCTCTCTGACAATCGGAGTGACAAATCCTAATCTGCTGCGGCGCACAGATTGTCTTCGACATTGCAAGGTGGGTTCCTCCTCCAAGTACTTCATAGAAGATTTTGAACACAAAGATAGTGTCCGGCTCTGCAAAATAAATTTCCACATATTGCCATAGAGAGAATAATATTTACACAAATCTAATCTGCTGACGTATTCTGTAGTGTGACATCACACCACGGCCAAGCCTTTATTCGAATCGTTTTATTATCCCGCCTCAGCGTGTTATGCGAGGCGGTTTCCTTGGCACGTCTTGTTAAAGCAGAGATCGTGTCCCCTTATTCCGAGATTCTCATCAATACGGGCGTGGGTAACCCAACCGTGCCATTGATTACGGCGCTTGGAGATAAGCGAGTTTTACCAGGCTGGTGGGGACACGTAGTTGCGTCCACCCATATAAGGGGATAAGGATCCACCTTTTCACCTACGCCTTCTTCCTCCTTTGCCTATCCATTTTCGCGCACTCGAGCTCCAGCGCCCAAGTCCTCACTCCCCACCTCAACCTTCTCCAGTCATGTCCGGAGCGGGAGGCAAGTGGATGGTCTCCTCCGTTACGGAGGGACACATCAAGAGACTAAGGAAGGCCGGATACTTGTCCAACGACATCGCGCACCGGCTTCCCGAAGGGGGGCAGCTCATCCCTACCCCCAGGCCCCATGAGAGGGTGGTGTTCCTCCCCCATTTCCTCCGCAGACTGGGTTTCCCTCTCCACCCATTTGTCCGGGGGCTCATGTTCTACTATGGCCTGGATTTCCACGATCTGGCCCCGAACTTTGTCCTCAACATCTCGGTGTTTATCGTCGTGTGCGAGGCCTTCCTCCGCATCCGCCCCCATTTCGGCCTATGGCTCAAGACTTTTAATGTCAAGCCAAAGGTGGTGCGCGGCAACCATGCGGAGTGCGGAGGCGCCATGGTAGGGATTGAACGCACGACCACAGGTTAAGAGCCTTGTGCTCTACCAACTGAGCAGTGGACCCTTCAATATAATGGATTAAATCTTGTGTACCTTGAATTTTTGACAGGAGCAATTAGTAGCCCCCAAGGGCCGTCTCATTACAATGTGATGAGTCGGGTCTTCAATAAGGTGAGCGAAAAATGACTTTGCATTAGCCCCCAAGTGCCATGGTGCATGCTGGCAGTGACATGGGACTTGCATATTTGATGTAATCTCAACTTGAATAATGTAGCCCCCAAGTGCCGGGTCGTAAGCCTGCAATGACTCGGGACTATTCCTTCCATTGTAAAATAAATCATATCCATTAATAAAATAATAGCTATTGCGCTGAAGCGACTTTCAAAACCTCAATCATAATACTGGTTATTGATAACCATAACAAAAATCCAGCCATGTTGGCTATTCAAGATTTGAATAATATAATCCGGTATGAAAACCTTAATCATTCAATATAATCATGACAATCCAGCCAAGTTTGGCTATTAAAGAATTGAATACCTTATCGGTTGACAAGTAAATCCGGAGTTTAAATACTCAGTGGCTCTTGGCCGATGGCGACTTAATGCGCATCCATTGTAATCCGGGATTTTTGCAACCTGGTGGCTTATAGCCTTTGTGAAAATCAATACTTGATAACCCTTTTGAAAAACCAATTTCAATTTTTAACGATGGGCTTGAACTTAATCATTTATGTAAGTCATAGCTCTGCAAATCCCGCACATAGTTTATACAACATATGCCCTGGCGACTTAGATTGCGCTGAAGCGACTTTCAAAACCTCAATCATAATACTGGTTATTGATAACCATAACAAAAATCCAGCCATGTTGGCTATTCAAGATTTGAATAATATAATCCGGTATGAAAACCTTAATCATTCAATATAATCATGACAATCCAGCCAAGTTTGGCTATTAAAGAATTGAATACCTTATCGGTTGACAAGTAAATCCGGAGTTTAAATACTCAGTGGCTCTTGGCCGATGGCGACTTAATGCGCATCCATTGTAATCCGGGATTTTTGCAACCTGGTGGCTTATAGCCTTTGTGAAAATCAATACTTGATAACCCTTTTGAAAAACCAATTTCAATTTTTAACGATGGGCTTGAACTTAATCATTTATGTAAGTCATAGCTCTGCAAATCCCGCACATAGTTTATACAACATATGCCCTGGCGACTTAACGTCAAAAGCCAGGGCGGGTAACAACCCAAACATAATATAGTATTATGTAATTATGAAAAAGACTAGCATTAAGGCCATTCAAGCCTAAACATATTGGCAACTTAAAGTTAAAAGCCAGCACGGGTTATCAAACCTCGCATATTCATATAACCAGGAAAAGATACCTGTAGGATTGATTTATACTACTGGCTTACATTGCCATACCCAGTGAAGATAACAATCCAATGATTTATAAGCGCATGATTCCATTGGTGCAATTCAAAATATACTGGCGACTTAACGTCCAAAGCCAGGGCGGGTTATCAAACCTCGCATATTCATCCAACCATTTAAAAGCATACCTGGAGAATTGGCTCAAATTACCGGCTTACAATGCCACATCTAGTGAGGGTGACAACCCAAGTACTCATAAGCGCATAATTCCAATTGTGCAATCAAAGTATACTGGCGACTTAACGTCCAAAGCCAGGCTGGGTTAATAAACGCTGGGGAAATTCATATATGAACCATAAGGCATCATAGCCCTCATCGGTTTTCAACCATGTATTAACATATCATAAGAGATGAACCTCAAAAAATGTTCAAATCAAATATAAATCAAAAGATAAAAACAAGGCTTTCATAGGCTGCCAAACCTTCAAGTCAAGTGCTTTCAAAGGGCCTCACAGCCGCTGAGTTAAACCTTCATGCAACCTTATAAGCCGGGCCTCACATGACCAATCGTCATTTTAACTTTGACAAGTTCAGGGTCTTTATAAGAGTGACTGTCAAAAGTATGGCGAGTCATTCCAGTCAATTTGGGCGGAGTGGCAGACTTAAAAAGGCAGGATAACCCGGGTTTTTAGGTGAATATGAAAGACAAGTGCTCCCTGGGTGATTTTGGTAATTAATGTCAACATATCTCTTGTTGGACTAATGCTTCTGCCTAGTATGTTTCAGATAAGTTCAAAAATGGAGTGGCATGGACTAGAGGATGTGGAACCCCTTCAAGATGCTGAGGACTAAGGATTAGCTCAAGCTCAAAGCTCAGGACTCTACATTTTATTTTAGTGATCCAAGATCACACTGAGTCCATAGGAAAGCCAATACTATTAAGAGGGGATGAGGTGTTGCTCAATGGCTTGCTTGCTCAAAGTGTTTAGTGATATGCTCCAAAGCCCTCAACCACTTTCTCGTATCCACATATGTCCCAAACCAAAAGTCAAACTCGTCCCCACTAAAACTTTCTATCCGGCGCCACCGAGTTCAGTTGACATAGCCACTACCATAAACCCTAATCAATTCGATCTCACCGATGGGATCTCGGTCTCACCGAGATGGGCTTGCAAACTCTCTATTGCCTATTGCAATAATTTCAGTCCCACCGAGACATGCAATCGGTCCCACCAAGTTTTCTTGGCCAACTCTCTGTTTTGCTTATTACCCAAACCGGTCCCACCGAGTTTGTGTAATGGGTCAAACCGAGATGAGGCTTTACCCTAACCCTAGCACATCGGTCCCACCGAAATGCCTAACGGTCACATTTTGAACTAAATCGGTCTGACCGAGTTTCATGATTCGGTCCCACCGAGTTTGGTGATTTGTGTGTAACGGTTAGATTTTGTGTGAAGGCTATTTATACCCCTCCACCCACTCTTAATTCATGGAGAGAGCCATCAGAACATGCCTACACTTCCAACATACATTTTCTGAGAGAGAACCACCTACACTTGTGTTGAGGTCAAGATATTCCACTCCAACCACATAAATCTTGATCTCTAGCCTTCCCCAAGTTGCTTTCCACTCAAATCATCTTTCCACCAAATCCAAATCCTGTGAGAGAGAGTTGAGTGTTGGGTAGACTATCATTTGAAGCACAAGAGCAATGAGTTCATCATCAACACACCATTTGTTACCTCTTGGAGAGTGGTGTCTCCTAGATTGGTTAGGTGTCACTTGGGAGCCTTCGTCAAGATTGTGGAGTTGAACCAAGGAATTTGTAAGGGCAAGGATATCGCCTACTTCGTGAAGATCTACCCGAGTGAGGCAAGTCCATCGTGGGCGACGACCATGGTGGGATAGACAAGGTTGCTTCTTCGTGGACCCTTCATGGGGGGAGCCTTTCGTGGACTCGCGCAACTGTTACCCTTCGTGGGTTGAAGTCTCCATCAACGTGGATGTACGATAGCACTACCTATCGGAACCATGCCAAAAATCTCCGTGTCTCCAATTGCGTTTGCATACTCCAATCCCATCCCTTTATATTCTTGCAACTTGCATGCTTTACTTTCCGCTGCTCATATACTCTTGTCATGCTTGCTTGATATGTATTGTGAATGTTTAAACTTGTGCCAAAACTCCACTTCAACTTAAAGAAGTTAAAAACTGCAAATTTTCTTACTTAGAGTCTATTCACCCCCCCTCTAGACACCTCTTCTCGATCCTTTCAATTGGTATCAGAGCTTTGGTCTCCATTTCTTTGGTTTAATCACCATTGGAGGAAGATGGAGGAGTCTACGTTGGGGAGTCTTAGACGTAGAGTGCCTATTCTTGATGGAGAGTTCTTTCATGAGTGGAAAAATGAGATGCTTGAGATTTTCAATGAATATCATTTGAACAAGTACATTACTAGCCCTTGTGCACCTCATGTTGATCCTTTGCATCCTACCCTTGATGAGTCTATTGACATGATCCGCAACCTTAGAACTGTTAATCTTATCACTAGAGGCTTGCCTAGAAACTTGATTTGATGTTTGCCTACTCTTGATTGTGCCTACAATATATGGAGATTTCTTGAGGAAATATTTCCAAACTATTCCTTGCAAAACTTAGATGAACTTCTTCATAAGTCTATTGCCTTGAGTAAAATGAATTCTAGTGATCCTATGTTTGGTGATTGTCTATTTGAGCTTACCAATCTCACGCGTGCCAAAGGAGATGTTGGAATCATTAGCAATATCATATCCGAAGCTATTAGAATTCATAAAGGTGACCATTGTGATGATTATTTATCTAATGAATTTCCCTCTCTAGGAATTGATCAAATACAAGACGATGTTGAACATGGATACTATGATGAGGATGATGATAGTGACAATGATCTTGACGATGCGATGAGACACTTTGGTCTTATGGCTAATCTTCGTGGCTACATGGCTGGAGGAAAGGAATGGGTTCTTGATAGTGGATGTACTGATCATATGACCAGAGACAAAGATATGTTTCGTGAGCTTGCTGAAAACGACGACCCTCGAAAGTATGTCACTTTTGGTGATAACTCAAAGGGTAAGGTGGTTGGCCTCGGCAAGGTGGCCATCTCACATGATAGCTCCATACAAAACGTCATGCTCGTTGAATCTCTTGGGTACAATTTACTTTCAGTATCTAGACTTGCTGATTTTGGTTTCAATGTCCTATTTACTGAAGTAGATTCCCAAGTATTTCGAAGAGACAATCATAAAATGGTCTTTACCGGTATACGTAGAGGTGATCTTTACATTGTTGATTTCACTAAAAAGGCTCGACCTAGAACTTTCTTAATTGCTAAATCTTCTAAAGGCTGGTTGTGGCATAGAAGGCTAGGTCATGTGGGCATGCGAAATCTTGATAAGCTTATTAAAGGTAATCATATCCTTGGAGTAAAAGATGTTATATTTGACAAGGATAGACTTTGTAGTGCTTGTCAAGCAGGAAAACAAGTTGGAGGGAGTCACCCCATGAAGAACATCATGACCACGGGAAGACCGCTCGAGCTACTTCACATGGATCTCTTTGGTCCCAATGCCTACAAGAGTCTCGGTGGTAACTCATTTGGTCTAGTCATAGTCGATGATTTTTCAAGATTTACGTGGGTTTTCTTCCTTGATGATAAATCGCAGGTTCAAAAGATCTTCAAAAACTTCACTAGGAAGGCCCAAAATCAATTTGAAGTGAAGATCAAGAAGGTTCGGAGCGACAAAGGAACGGAGTTCAAGAACGCAAATGTGGATACCTTTCTTGACGAAGAGGGGATTTCACACGAGTTCTCGGCTACGTACACACCTCAACAAAATGGAG
Source organism: Triticum urartu (assembly GCF_003073215.2). Classification (NCBI taxonomy): domain Eukaryota; kingdom Viridiplantae; phylum Streptophyta; class Magnoliopsida; order Poales; family Poaceae; genus Triticum; species Triticum urartu. The sequence continues at coordinate 533,233,988 of NC_053025.1, read as the reverse complement.
TTGTTGAGAGGAAGAACCGGACTCTTATTGAGATGGCAAGAACGATGCTTGATCAGTACAAGACTCCAAAACACTTTTTGGGAGGAAGCGGTTGAGACAGCTTGTCATGCAACAAATCGCTTGTATTTTCACAAGCTACTCGGCAAGACGACATACGAGCTCCTCACTAGTAACAAACCCCAAGTTGGATACTTTCGAGTATTCGGCTCAAAGTGCTACATTCTTGATAAGCATAGTCGTTCTAAATTTGCTCCAAAATCTCATGAAGGTTTCCTACTTGGTTATGGATCAAACTCTCACACTTACCGTGTCTACAACAATTTCACCCGAAAGGCTGAAGAGACGGTAGATGTGAAGTTTGATGAATCTAACGGCTCGCAAGTAGAGCAATTGCCAATTTATGTAGGAGACAAAGACCCTTCGAAAGAAATCCAAGACTTGTCTATTGGAAAGATTCGTCCAATGGAGGTGAAGGAGAGTACCTCGTCCGTCCACGTGGAAGCTTCCACCTCACGACAAGGTGAACCAAGAGTTGATACGAAAGCATCCACAAGTGGGACACACCAAGATGAAGAAAAGGAGGAAGTACACCAAGATGAACATCAACAACCTCCTTCTCCACCATGCCAAGAGAACGACAACGTCAACAATGAAGAAGGCCAAGAAGAAGAACAATATGAAGAGGATGTTCCACCCCGAGCCAAGCAAAAGCTCCCACAAGTTCGAGCAAGAGTCGCCAAAGACCATCCTGTCGAGCAAATCTACAATGATATCCAAACCGGGAGAATCACTCGCTCTAAAACTCGTTTGGCTAACTTTTGTGAACATTATTCATTCATCTCTGGCATTGAACCTATGAAGGTTGAAGAAGCATTGGAAGATCCAGATTGGATAACCGCCATGCATGAAGAGCTACACAACTTTGAGAGAAATCAAGTGTGGACATTGGTTGAGAAGCCCGACAACAATCACAACACCATAGGTACCAAATGGGTGTTTCGAAACAAGCAAGATAAAGATGGACAAGTTGTTCGCAACAAAGCACGTCTAGTCGCCCAAGGCTACACTCAAGTCGAAGGTATGGACTATGGTGAGACATATGCCCCTGTTGTTGGGGAACGTAGTAATTTCAAAAAAATTCCTACACACACACAAGGTCATGGTGATGCATAGCAACGAGAGGGGAGAGTGTTGTCTACGTACCCTCATAGACCGAAGCAGAAGTGTTGACGCAACGTAGAGGAAGTAGTCGTACGTCTTCCCGTTCCAACCGATCCAAGCACCGTTACTCCGGCACCTCCGAGTTCTTGGCACACGTTCAGCTCGATGATGCACCCCGGGCTCCGATCCAGCAAAGCTTCAGGGAGGAGTTCCGTCAGCACGACAGTGTGGTGACGATCTTGATGTTCAACCGTCGCAGGGCTTCGCCTAAGCACCGCTACAATATGACCGAGGTGGAATATGGTGGAGGGGGCACCGCACACGGCTAAGGAACGATCACGAAGATCAACTTGTGTGTCCTAGGGTGCCCCCTTGCCCCCGTATATAAAGGAGCCAAGGGGAGGGGGCGGCCGGCCAAGGAGGGCGCGCCAAGGGGGAGTCCTACTCCCACCGGGAGTAGGACTCCCTTCTTTCCTAGTTGGAGAAGGATAAGTGGGAAAGAGGAAGAAGAGGGAAAGGAAAGGGGGGCGCCTCCCCCCTCTCCTTGTCCTATTCGGACTAGGGAGGGGAGGGGCGCGCGGCCACATCTTGCCTCCTTTCCTCTTCTCCCTTAGGGCCCATGAAGGCCCAATAACCCCCGGGGGGGTTCCGGTAACCCCTCGGTACTCCGGTAAAATCCCGATTTTACCCGGAACGATTCCGATATCCAAATATAGGCTTCCAATATATCAATCTTTATGTCTCGACCATTTCGAGACTCCTCGTCATGTCCATGATCACATCTGGGACTCCGAACAACCTTCGGTACATCAAAATACATAAACTCATAATGAAACTGTCATCGTAACGTTAAGCGTGCGGACCCTACGGTTCGAGAACAATGTAGACATGACCGAGACACGTCACCAGTCAATAACCAACAGCGGAACCTGGATGTTCATATTGGTTCCTACATATTCTACGAAGATCTTTATCGGTCAGACCGCATAACAACATACGTTGTTCCCTTTGTCATCGGTATGTTACTTGCCCGAGATTCGATCATCGATATCTCAATACCTAGTTCAATCTCGTTACCGGTAAGTCTCTTTACTCGTTTCGTAATACATCATCTCGCAACTAACTCATTAGTTGCAATGCTTGCAAGGCTTGTGTGATGTGCATTACCGAGAGGGCCCAGAGATACCTCTCCGACAATCGGAGTGACAAATCCTAATCTCGAAATACGCCAACCCAACATTTACCTTTGGAGACACCTGTAAAGCTCCTTTATAATCACCCAGTTACGTTGTGATGTTTGGTAGCACACAAAGTGTTACTCCGGCAAACGGGAGTTGCATAATCTCATAGTCATAGGAACATGTATAAGTCATGAAGAAAGCAATAGCAACATACTAAACAATCGGGTGCTAAGCTAATGGAATGGGTCATGTCAATCACATCATTCTCCTAATAATGTGATCCCGTTAATCAAATGACAACACATGTCTATGGTTAGGAAACATAACCATCTTTGATTAATGAGCTAGTCAAGTAGAGGCATACTAGTGACGTTTAGTTTGTCTATGTATTCACACAAGTATTATGTTTCCGGATAATACAATTCTAGCATGAATAATAAACATTTATCATGATATAAGGAAATAAAATAATAACATTATTATTGCCTCTAGGGCATATTTCCTTCAGTCTCCCACTTGCACTAGAGTCAATAATCTAGATTACACAGTAATGATTCTAACACCCATGGAGCTTTGGTGCTGATCATGTTTTGCTCGTGGAAGAGGCTTAGTCAATGGGTCTGCAACATTCAGATCCGTATGTATCTTGCAAATCTCTATGTCTCCCACCTGGACTAGATCCCGAATGGAATTGAAGCGTCTCTTGATGTGCTTGGTTCTCTTGTGAAATCTGGATTCCTTTGCCAAGGCAATTGCACCAGTATTGTCACAAAAGATTTTCATTGGACCCGATGCACTAGGTATGACACCTAGATCGGATATGAACTCCTTCATCCAGACTCCTTCGTTTACTGCTTCCGAAGCAGCTATGTACTCCGCTTCACATGTAGATCCCGCCACAACGCTTTGTTTAGAACTGCACCAACTGACAGCTCCACCGTTTAATGTAAACACATATCCGGTTTGCGATTTAGAATCGTCCGGATCAGTGTCAAAGCTTGCATCAACGTAACCATTTACGATGAGCTCTTTGTCACCTCCATATATGAGAAACATATCCTTAGTCCTTTTCAGGTATTTCAGGATGTTCTTGACCATTGTCCAGTGATCCCCTCCTGGATTACTTTGGTACCTCCCTGCTAGACTTATAGCAAGACACACATTAGGTCTGGTACACAGCATTGCATACATGATAGAGCCTATGGCTGAAGCATAGGGAACATCTTTCATTTTTTTTCTCTATGTTCTGTATTGGTCGGGCATTGAGTCTTACTCAATTTCACACCTTGTAACACAGGCAAGAATCCTTTCTTTGCTTGATCCATTTTGAACTTTTTCAAAACTTTGTCAAGGTATGTGCTTTGTGAAAGTCCAATTAAGCGTCTTGATATGTCTCTATAGATCTTAATGCCCAATATGTAAGCAGCTTCACCGAGGTCTTTCATTGAAAAACTCTTATTCAAGTATCCCTTTATGCTATCCAGAAATTCTATATCATTTCAGATTAGTAATATGTCATCTACATATAATATCAGAAATGCTACAGAGCTCCCACTCACTTTCTTGTAAATACAGTCTTCTCCAAAAGTCTGTACAAAACCAAATGCTTTGATCACACTATCAAAGCATTTATTCCAACTCCGAGAGGCTTGCACTAGTCAATAAATGGATTGCTGGAGCTTGCACACTTTGTTAGCTCCCTTTGGATCGACAAAAACTTCCGGCTGCATCATATACAACTCTTCTTCCAGAAATCCATTCAGGAATGCAGTTTTGACATCCATCTGCCAAATTTCATAATCATAAAATGCGGCAACTGCTAACATGATTCAGACAGACTTAAGCATCGCTACGGGTGAGAAGGTCTCATCGTAGTCAATCCCTTGAACTTGTCGAAAACCTTTTGCGACAAGTCGAGCTTTGTAAACAGTAACATTACCGTCAGCGTCAGTCTTTTTCTTGAAGATCCATTTATTCTCAATTGCTTGCCGATAATTGGGCAAGTCAACCAAAGTCCATACTTTGTTCTCATACATGGATCCCATCTCAGATTTCATGGCTTCAAGCCATTTTGCGGAATCTGGGCTCATCATCGCTTCTCCATAGTTCGTAGGTTCATCATGATCTAGTAGCATGACTTCCAGAACAGGATTACCGTACCACTTTGGTGCGGATCTTACTCTGGTTGATCTACGAGGTTCAGTAGTATCTTGTTCTGAAGTTTCATGATCATCATCATTAGCTTCCTCACTAATTGGTGTAGGTGTCACAGAAACTGGTTTCTTTGATGTACTACTTTCCAATAAGGGAGCAGGTACAGTTACCTCATCAAGTTCTACTTTCCTCCCACTCACTTCTTTCGAGAGAAACTCCTTCTCTAGAAAGTTTCCGAATTTAGCAACAAAAGTCGTGCCTTTGGATCTGTGATAGAAGGTATATCCAATAGTTTCCTTTGGATATCCTATGAAGACACATTTCTCCGATTTGGGTTCGAGCTTATCAGGTTGAAGCTTTTTCACATAAGCATCGCAACCCCAAACTTTCAGAAACGACAACTTTGGTTTCTTGCCAAACCACAGTTCATAAGGCGTCATCTCAACGGATTTTGATGGTGCCCTATTTAACGTGAATGCGGCCGTCTCTAGAGCATAACCCCAAAACGATATCAGTAAATCAGTAAGAGACATCATAGATCGCACCATATCAAGTAACGTACGATTACAATGTTCGGACACACCATTACACTGTGGTGTTCCGGGTGGCGTGAGTTGCGAAACTATTCCGCATTGTTTCAAATGTACACCAAACTCGTAACTCAAATATTCTCCTCCACGATCAGATCGTAGGAATTTTATTTTCTTGTTACGATGATTTTCAACTTCACTCTGAAATTATTTGAACTTTTCAAACATTTCAGACTTATGTTTCATTAAGTAGATATACCCATATCTGCTTAAGTCATCTGTGAAGGTGAGAAAATAACGATATCCGCCACGAGCCTCAACATTCATCGGACCACATACATCTGTATGTATGATTTCCAACAAATCTGTTGCTCTCTCCATAGTACCGGAGAACGGTGTTTTTGTCATCTTACCCATAAGGCACGGTTCGCAAGTACCAAGCGATTCATAATCAAGTGGTTCCAAAAGTCCATCAGTATGGAGTTTCTTCATGCGCTTTACACCCGATATGACCCAAACGGCAGTGCCACAAATAATCTGCACTATCATTATCATCTCTGCATCTTTTGGCTTCAACATTATGAATATGTGTGTCACTACTATCGAGATTTAATAAGAATAGACCACTCTTTTAGGGTGCATGACCATAAAAGATATTACTCATATAAATAGAATAACCATTATTCTCTGATTTAAATGAATAACCGTCTCGCATCAAACAAGATCCAGATATAATGTTCATGCTTAACGCTGACACCAAATAACAACTATTTAGGTCTAATACTAATCCCGAAGGTAGATGTAGAGGTAGCGTGCCGACCGCGATCACATCGACTTTGGAACCATTTCCCACGCACACCGTCACCTCGTCCTTAGCCAATCTTCACTTAATCCGTAGTCCCTGTTTCGAGTTGCAAATGTTAGCAACAGAACCAGTATCAAATACCCAGGTGCTACTACGAGCATAGTAAGGTACACATCAATAACATGTATATCACATATACCTTTGTTCACCTTGCCATCCTTCTTATCCGCCAAATACTTGGGGCAGTTCCGCTTCCAGTGACCAGTCTGCTTGCAGTAGAAGCACTCAGTTTCAGGCTTAGGTCCAGGTTTGGGTTTCTTCTCTTGAGTAGCAACTTGCTTGCTGTTCTTTTTGAAGTTCCCCTTCTTCTTCCCTTTGCCCTTTTTCTTAAAACTAGTGGTCTTGTTGACCATCAACACTTAATGCTCCTTCTTGATTTCTACCTCCGCAGCTTTCAGCATTGCGAAGAGCTCGGGAATAGTCTTATTCATCCCTTGCATATTATAGTTCATCACGAAGCTCTTGTAGCTAGGTGGCAGTGACTGGAGAATCCTGTCAATGACGCAATCATCTGGAAGATTAACTCCCAATTGAATCAAGTGATTATTATACCCAGACATTTTGAGTATATGCTCACTGACAGAACTGTTCTCCTCCATCTTGCAGCTATAGAACTTATTGGAGACTTCATATCTCTCAATCCGGGCATTTGCTTGAAATATTAACTTCAACTCCTGGAACATCTCATATGCTCCATGACATTCAAAATGTTGTTGAAGTCCCGATTATAAGCCGTAAAGCATGGCACACTGAACTATCGAGTAGTCATCAGCTTTGCTCTGCCAGACGTTCAAAAGATCTGGTGTTGCTCCAGCAGCAGGCCTGGCACCCAGCGGTGCTTCCAGGACGTAATTCTTCTGTGCAGCAATGAGGATAATCCTCAAGTTACGGACCCAGTCCGTGTAATTGCTACCATCATCTTTCAACTTTGCTTTCTCAAGGAACTCATTAAAATTCAACGGAACAACAGCACGGGCCATCTATCTACAATCAAACATAAACGAGCAAGATACTATCAGGTACTAAGTTCATGATAAATTTAGGTTCAATTAATCATATTACTAAAGAACTCCCACTTAGATAGACATCCCTCTAATCCTCTAAGTGATTACGTGATCCAAATCAACTAAACCATGTCCGATCATCACGTGAGATGGAGTAGTTTCATTGGTGAACATCACTATGTTGATCATATCTACTATATGATTCACGCTCGACCTTTCGGTCTCCGTGTTTCGAGGCCATATCTGTATATGCTTGGCTCGTCAAGTATAACCTGAGTATTCCGCGTGTGCAACTGTTTTGCACCCGTTGTATTTGAACATAGAGCCTATCACACCCGATCATCACGTGGTGTCTCAGCACGAAGAACTTTCGCAACGGTGCATACTCAGGGAGAACACTTCTTGATAATTAGTGAGAGATCATCTTAAAATGCTACCGTCAAACAAAGCAAGATAAGATGCATAAAAGATAAACATCGCATGCAATCAATATAAGTGATTTGATATGGCCATCATCATCTTGTGCTTGTGATCTCCATCTTCGAAGCACCGTCATGATCACCATCGTCACCGGCGCGACACCTTGATCACCATCGTAGCATCGTTGTCGTCTCGCCAATCTTATGCTTCCACGACTATCGCTACCGCTTAGTGATAAAGTAAAGCATTACAGCGCAATTGCATTGCATACAATAAAGCGACAACCATATGGCTCCTGCCAGTTGCCGATAACTTGGTTACAAAACATGATCATCTCATACAATAAAATTTAGCATCATGTCTTGACCATATCACATCACAACATGCCCTGCAAAAACAAGTTAGACGTCCTCTACTTTGTTGTTGCAAGTTTTACGTGGCTGCTACGGGCTTAAGCAAGAACCAATCTTACCTACGCATCAAAACCACAACGATAGTTTGTCAAGTTGGTGTTGTTTTAACCTTCGCAAGGACCGGGCGTAGCCACACTCGGTTCAACTAAAGTTGGAGAAACTGACACCCGCTAGCCACCTTTGTGCAAAGCACGTCGGGAGAACCGGTCTCGCGTAAGCGTACGCATAACGTCGGTCCGGGCCGCTTCGTCCAACAATACCGCCGAACCAAAGTATGACATGCTGGTAAGCAGTATGACTTATATCGCCCACAACTCACTTGTGTTCTAATCGTGCATATAACATCAACACATAAAACCTGGCTCTGATACCACTGTTGGGGAACGTAGTAGTTTAAAAAAAAATTCCTATGCACACACAAGATCATGGTGATGCATAGCAACGAGAGGGGACGGTGTGATCTACGTACCCTTGTAGACCGACAGCGGAAGCGTTATGACAACGCGGTTGATGTAGTCGTACGTCTTCATGGCCTGATCGATCAAGCACCGAAACTACGGCACCACTGAGTTCTAGCACACGTTTAGCTCGATGACGATCCACGGACTCCGATCCAGCAAAGTATCGGGGAAGAGTTCCGTCAGCACGACGGCGTGGTGACGATCTAGATGTTCAACTGTCGCAGGGCTTCGCCTAAGCACCACTACAATATTATCGAGGAATATGGTGGAAGGGGGCACCGCACATGGTTAAGAAAACGATCACGAGGATCAACTTGTGTGTCTAGGGGTGCCCCCTGCCCCCGTATATAAAGGAGCAAGGGGAGGAGGCCGGCCGGCCCTATTGGCACGCCAAGGAGGATCCTCGTCCTAGTAGGAGTAGGACTCCTACTAGGAGGGGGAAAGGAAGTGGGGAGGGAGAAGGAAAGGGGGGCGCCGTCCCCCCTCTCCTAGTCCAATTCGGGCCAGGGGGAGGAGGCGCGCGGCCCACCCTGGCTGCCCTTCTCTCTCTCCACTAAGGCCCATATGGCCCATTACTTCTCCCGGGGGGTTCCGGTAACCCTCCGGCACTCCGGTTTTCTCCGAAATCACCCGGAACACTTCCGGTGTCCGAATATAGCCATCCAATATATCAATCTTTATGTCTTGACCATTTCAAGACTCCTCGTTATGTCCGTGATCACATCCGGGACTCCAAACTAACTTCGGTACATCAAAAACTCATAAACTCATATAACTGTCATCGAAACCTTAAGCATGCGGACCCTACGGGTTCGAGAACAATGTAGACATGACCGAGACATGTCTCCGGTCAATAACCAATAGCGGAACCTGGATGCTCATATTGGCTCCCACATATTCTACGAAGATCTTTATCGGTCAGACTGCATAACACATACGTTGTTCCCTTTGTCATCGGTATGTTACTTGCCCGAGATTCGATCGTCGGTATCTCAATTCCTAGTTCAATCTCGTTACCGGCAAGTCTCTTTACTCGTTTCATAATACATCATCTCGCAAACTCATTACTTGCAATGCTTGCAAGGCTTGTGTGATGTGCATTACCGATAGGGCCCAGAGATACCTCTCCGACAATCAGAGTGACAAATCCTAATCTCGCAACTAACTCATTATTTGAATCGTTTTACTGTCCCATCTCAGCCTGTTATGCGAGGCGGTTTCCTTGGCACGTCTTGTTAAAGCAGAGATCGTGTCCCCTTATTCCGAGATTCTCATCAATACGGGCGTGGGTAACCCAACCGTGCCATTGATTACGGCGCTTGGAGATAAGCGAGTTTTACCAGGCTGGTGGGGACACGTAGTTGCGTCCACCCATATAAGGGGATAAGGATCCACCTTTTCACCTACGCCTTCTTCCTCCTTTGCCTATCCATTTTCGCGCACTCGAGCTCCAGCGCCCAAGTCCTCACTCCCCACCTCAACCTTCTCCAGTCATGTCCGGAGCGGGAGGCAAGTGGATGGTCTCCTCCGTTACGGAGGGACACATCACGAGACTAGGGAAGGCCGGATACTTGTCCAACGACATCGCGCACCGGCTTCCCGAAGGGGGGCAGCTCATCCCTACCCCTAGGCCCCATGAGAGGGTGGTGTTCCTCCCCCATTTCCTCCGCAGACTGGGTTTCCCTCTCCACCCATTTGTCCGGGGGCTCATGTTCTACTATGGCCTGGATTTCCACGATCTGGCCCCGAACTTTGTCCTCAACATCTCGGTGTTTATCGTCGTGTGCGAGGCCTTCCTCCGCATCCGCCCCCATTTCGGCCTATGGCTCAAGACTTTTAATGTCAAGCTGAAGGTGGTGCGCGGCAACCATGCGGAGTGCGGAGGCGCCATGGTGGGCAAGATGCCCAACATCTTATGGCTCGAGGGCTCCTTTGTGGAGACCCTGAAGGGGTGGCAATCATAGTGATTTTACATCACCGAGCCGCGCGACCCTAAGTGGGTCGCAGCCCCCGGGTTCCGATCCGGACCCCCAACGCGGCTCACGTCCTGGAAGGAGACGGGCCTGTCATGGGGTAAAAAAGGAGAGCTGACCGGACTCCAAACATGTGTCCAAACCCTGGTGGACAAGCAGCTCAAGCTTGTCAACGTAGTCCAGGTCATGCTCATCCACCGGATCCTCCCGTGTCAACAACGGGCTTTCAACCTGTGGGAGTTCGACCTGGCGCGGCACCGAACTCTGAGTAGGCTCTTCGACACGATGTACGAAGATGCCTGGAAGGTGCTTTTCAAAGGCGCCGAGGCCCCCGCATCCGCTACTAAGGATCGCGGATTAAGCACGCAGCGTCACACTCGTGCGGTAAGCTATTTTTACCTTCTACAGGGTATCAATTTTTCATAGTTTGACTCCATGCGGGATCTAAGCTCCCTTGCCTTTAACAGGATTGGTAGGAGATGTCCGGACAAATCAACTGTTCGGCTCCTTTGCCCGGAGACCCAGCTGATGCCCGCTTGGCGAAGATGCTGGTTCCGGCACCCTATGTGGTGCCGGAGAAGAAGGCCAAGAAGAAGGCCACGGGGACTCGAAAGAGTGCCCGGCGCCAGGAGGCGTCGGATCCATCATCCGACGGCTCCAAGACGCACTCCTCCCATGAAGACGAGGAGGAGGAAGAAGAGACCTCTCCCCCTCCAGCGGGGGAAGGGAAGAAAAGGAAGGCCGCCCCAACTGGGGAGGCCGAAGGGTCCAAGAAGGGGAAAACCCTTCCTCCGGACTACTCCACCGAAGTTGACGACGGCGAAGAGGAGTGGCCACACAGGGCCAAGCCCCTAGCGAAATCGTAAGTATCCAGATACCAGAGTAATTAATAGTATTCCTTTATCGCACAGCTTCCCCTTATGTCGAATATGAAAATGCAGCCCACCAAAGGACCGGCTCGACACGTCGTCGAGCGGTTCACTGGACTCGTCGGACGTGAATTCGCTTCCGATGGCTTCCTCCCCCCGCCCTACGGACGACGCCGAAGTGTTGTCCCAACAGGTTCCAAACCAGGAGGAGGTGGTCCTGGAGGCGCCGCAAGGCGACCTCCCAGACTCCAGGGGTGAAGGGGATAAAATCTCCCAGGGCTCCAAGTCTAGCTCTAGGCCGGACACCGCTCCGGAACCTTCAAAGGTTCCGGAGTCCGGCGGGCGACCTTCTTCCAAGAGGAGCAGGCCTCCGTGCTGGTGACCCCTGTCCAACCGGAGGCACCGGACAATCTGTTGGAGGCGCTCAAGGGCGCCTCCATCGACGAGGAGCACCGCACCATTATGAGTGCGGTGGTCCAGAAGGTTCAGTCCGCCAAGAGCAGACTGACTGAAGCTTGTACTAGCCTTTTGACAGGCTTTGAGGTAAGTAAAGAATGTGTAAATAATATTACCGCATAGACAGTAGCCCCTGATGCTCTGTTTGGCGTTCGGGAAGAAAAGCCGAATAGAGGATCAAATAAAATCCGCAACAGTCTAACAAAAAGGAGTCAATATGCGTGTGCAGGCTTCCCTGCTGGCGTCCGCCGCACTGACTGCGGAAGTGGACACACTAAAGCAGAACCTCGAGCGGTCCGAGCAAGAGCTCGGGCGTGTTGGGGAACGTAGTAATTTCAAAAAAATTCCTACGCACACACAAGATCATGGTGATGCATAGCAACGAGAGGGGAGAGTGTGATCTACATACCCTTGTAGACCGACAGCGGAAGCGTTATGACAACGCGGTTGATGTAGTCGTACGTCTTCATGGCCTGATCGATCAAGCACCGAAACTACGACACCTCCGAGTTGTAGCACACGTTCAGCTCGATGACGATCCCCGGACTCCGATCCAGCAAAGTATCGGGGAAGAGTTCCGTCAGCACGACGGCGTGGTGACGATCTAGATGTTCAACTATCGCAGGGCTTTGCCTAAGCACCACTACAATATTATCGAGGAATATGGTGGAAGGGGGCACCGCACATGGTTAAGAAAACGATCACGAGGATCAACTTGTGTGTCTAGGGGCGGCCCCTTCCCCCGTATATAAATGAGCAAGGGGAGGAGGCCGGACGGCCCTATTGGCACGCCAAGGAGGAGTCCTCCTCCTAGTAGGAGTAGGACTCCTACTAGGAGGGGGAAAGGAAGTGGGGAGGGAGAAGGAAAGGGGGGCGCCGCCCCCCCTCTCCTAGTCCAATTCGGACCAGGGGGAGGAGGCGCGCGGCCCACCCTGGCTGCCCTTCTCTCTCTCCACTAAGGCCCATATGGCCCATTACTTCTCCCGGGGGGTTCCGGTAACCCTCCGGCACTCCGGTTTTCTCCGAAATCACCCGGAACACTTCCGGTGTCCGAATATAGCCATCCAATATATCAATCTTTATGTCTCGACCATTTCAAGACTCCTCGTTATGTCCGTGATCACATCCGGGACTCCGAACTAACTTCGGTACATCAAAAACTCATAAGCTCATATAACTGTCATCGAAACCTTAAGCGTGCGGACCCTACGGGTTCGAGAACAATGTAGACATGACCGAGACATGTCTCCAGTCAATAACCAATAGCGGAACCTGGATTCTCATATTGGCTCCCACATATTCTACGAAGATCTTTATCGGTCAGACCGCATAACAACATACGTTGTTCCCTTTGTCATCGGTATGTTACTTGCCCGAGATTCGATCGTCGGTATCTCAATACCTAGTTCAATCTCGTTACCGGCAAGTCTCTTTACTCGTTTCGTAATACATCATCTCGCAACTAACTCATTAGTTGCAATGCTTGCAAGGCTTGTGTGATGTGCATTACCGAGAGGGCCCAGAGATACCTCTCCGACAATCGGAGTGACAAATCCTAATCTCGAAATACGCCAACCCAACATTTACCTTTGGAGACACCTGTAAAGCTCCTTTATAATCACCCAGTTACGTTGTGATGTTTGGTAGCACACAAAGTGTTACTCCGGCAAACGGGAGTTGCATAATCTCATAGTCATAGGAACATGTATAAGTCATGAAGAAAGCAATAGCAACATACTAAACAATCGGGTGCTAAGCTAATGGAATGGGTCATGTCAATCACATCATTCTCCTAATAATGTGATCCCGTTAATCAAATGACAACACATGTCTATGGTTAGGAAACATAACCATCTTTGATTAATGAGCTAGTCAAGTAGAGGCATACTAGTGACGTTTAGTTTGTCTATGTATTCACACAAGTATTATGTTTCCGGATAATACAATTCTAGCATGAATAATAAACATTTATCATGATATAAGGAAATAAAATAATAACATTATTATTGCCTCTAGGGCATATTTCCTTCAGGGCGTGCCAAGAAGCAGCTCGAGGACAATGAAGGTAAGAAATACCTTGTTTAAATATATATAAAAAGGTGCAATTGCAAAAAATGACAGGATTATCATGGCTATTGTAGGGGCCACGTCTGAGGTGGCGACCCTTAAGCAAGCGCTGGTCGAGGCTGAGAAGAGGGTGGCCACGGAGCGCACCGAGCGGGAGAAGTATGAGGCCGAGGTTGGCAAGGTGCAGCAAGAGCTCCAGGCTCTCATGGAAAAACATGAGAGTTTGGAGCTTGACTCAAAGACGCGAGCGTCCGAGCTCGCGGTGGCTATTGAAAATGCCAAGTCTGCCAAGGCCGAATCCCAGAAGACCCTCCAGGAGTTGGATGAGGTGAAGAAGATAGCGGCGGGTAAGGCATTCTTTATGCAAAGCAAACACATAAACGTGAGTTACTTGTTACTTGCCCGAATCCGGAGCTCTCCAGGAGCTTTCGCAGATCTTCCCCGGATTGTGTCCGATGCCGCCGCATTCTATCGAGCCGAGGAGGGCAGCTCGACAGAGGTGTTCTGGTCTCAGTATGTTGAGGCCGGACACCCCGTGCCCCTGAGCGACCAGCTGAAGCAACTGGTCGAGCTCCACAAGGCGGCCGAACAGGCCATGAAGGGCCTCATAGTTCGGCTGTGGCCTGGAGAGGCTCTGCCTGGGAGCTATTTTGGGCTGGTGCGGCGGCTGGTGGAGGCCTGTCCAAGGCTCGAAGTCATCAAGCGCTCCGTCTGCATTGAAGGTGCCCGTAGGGCCCTTGCCCGTGCTAAGGTGGACTGGGGCAAGCTGGATGCCGAGAAGCTTGTGAAGGACGGGCCACCGCCGGGGAAAGAGCATCGCAAGCCCGAGAATTATTATAAGGATGTTCTGAAGGGTTCCCGCCTTGTGGCGGATGAATGTTCTAGGGATGTAATTTTTGAGTGAAACTTGCTCGTTTTGTCCTGTGCGCTGAAAACTTGTTCATATGCGCTAAGCAATGCTGTTTGAATTTAAAATATTACCTTCTGTGCGCCTGTTTATCAATTCTGAGAGATGGCGAGTCGTCGGCTTCTGCCCCCGTTCCGCTAGTGCTGGGGTATTCAGGGATAAACCTGAGCGCTCTTTTTCCCATGTTTGGGTCCTTCGAGGGATGCGCTCAGCCCAACGAACAAGGCAATCGGACTATAATGCATGAACACTCTCACTTAGCCATA